>NC_045698.1:20004310-20307340 GCF_009834535.1 Camelus ferus | reverse complement strand
TGCCTTGGAGGGATGAAGTTGAACTTTGCTGAAAGTTTGGGTTTGTTGTTTGATCTATCCCCTGAACTATCTTTTGAAGATAAAGATATGCAAGCTATTCTACTGCTATTGATACCTACAGTGCACGCGCAATCCACCTATTAGATTTTACACTTTGCTTTTTTACCCAGTTACATTGTGTGTTCCTCCTTCTCTCAAAATATTTATAGAGATTTATAAAATATCTGAATTTTTATATATCTTACTAGCTTAAATTCTGGGTTATTTAATCTCTGAGTACAGATGTTCAGAGATTCAATTCAGTAAATGATGTAGGATTCAGAGTGCAAATCAAACCAACCAAGGCTCAAGAAAACATTTGTATGTAAGTAGGAGATTTAAATTATTTTTGCAGACATAATTTCCTATACATTTTTTGAGTTTTTGTTTGCTTTCTTGTTTGTTTTAATATATCAAACTAGTATTGAATAGTTTCATTAAGGTGTCCATGGGCATTCCTAAATTGCTGCTTCTACTAAATGGAAGCTTCAGGAAATTAAAATGTCAATTTTACCATAGTTATTAAGCAAGTTTTCTAAATTATCCAGGAGACACTGTGGTGTAGCATTGAGTTAAAAGTCTAATGAAAATTAAAGAGGTTAACTAACATTTTTGCTCACAGATTCTTGCTGTAGCATAGTAAACAGAAAGTTGGAAAAAGAGCAAACATTTTGTGTAATCGGCATCTATTTAGTCTGCTTTTCTAAGAACTTTGACCTTTCTATAGTATTATTGCATTACAGTTTCTTCTGTTCAGATTCTCTGTTTATATATATATATATATATCTTTAAACTAATGTAAAAATTGTGTTTGAAAAATTTCTTTTCAAATTCTTAGCAAAAAAAAATACAGCTAAAAAATAGAGGGATGGTTTGTGAAGCCAAGGTGGTGCTACAAATTCACCCACTGATAATCATTTTTGCTGTAAATATATTACAGTGATGAACAGTATGTAAAATAAAAGCTGCAGAGCCAGGTTCATAAAAAAGAAGATCTACAACTGATAAAAAAGAGCATCAATTTAAAAAAATAGTGCACACACTATGCCATTGTTTAACGGAGCTTTAGTCCAATATGCAATGATGGCCAGAAATCTGGCTCCTGCAGCATAACAGGTACTAAATACACTCCATACACAGCAAAGAAATTGGATCTAGCCTTACAGGTGGAATTTAAGAGAGAGAAGCAGAGAGAAAGAGGGGGAAAAAGAGAAGGAAAGAGGAGAGGAGAGGAAAGAGAAAGCAAAGGAGAGAGAAATCTAAAATAATAAGAAAACAATAAAACTAAAAATAAGAGATAGCCAAGATGGCACAGTAGAGGGACAACTAGCTCACCCTCACCTGCGAATACATCAAAAACTACATCTATGTATGGAACAATTCGCACAGAACACCTACTGCACTATGGCAGAATAGCTCTTACTTTAGAATACACGAAGAAATCTCACAAAACAGGTAGAGAAAAAAATAAATAAATAAAAAGGAAATTGGTGCAGAACTAATTGCCCAGGGAGGGAGCAGCAAAGGAAGAAAAGCACCCTCACCCTGGGAAGTCCCTCTCCAGTGGGGAGGTCAGCGGGGACATCAGCAGGGACAGAAAGGGAGCTTCAGAGGCTTGGAGGAGGAAGTAGCAGCAGCTTGGAGACAGAACTGAGGGAAACCAGCACAGAGGGTACTTGTGATCCCTAGCGCAAGCTGTGAGCTGGCAGGGGCAGGCGGGACTGGCTGCTGGAGCCAGGGCTTCTGCGGATGAATCCAGGGAGAGAACTGGCTTTGGATGAATAGAGGCAGCCTCAGGTGGCTGGGGTGTGGTGCAGGCTGAGGCGTGGTGCAGGCTGAGGCTGGGAAAAAGCACGCATCAGCCTGGATCCCTCCACAGAGAGCACCACTGCTGGTGCACATGGAGGAGGGGCACAGTGTAGCCCAGCCTGGTAGCCATCTCCACCAGCCTGGAGGGCACTGCTCAGCACCACTGCTGGTGCACATTCTCGTGAGAAGAGAAGCAGGGTTCAGACACAGCCATCTCCTTGGCTTGCTCTGGAGGGGCACAATCGCTGGTGTGTGGTTCCCGGGAGGAGACTGAAAACTGAATGCAGACCCTGAGGTCCTGCAACTTCCCAGGCAGGAATGAGATCTGATTCTAGCCCTAGGCAGCAGTGGCAGATTAGCTCCCCTGGTGCCTCTGTGGACCCAAGCCTCTAATACAAATGAGCAGAGTTCTGTCACATGGCAAAGGAAGGTTTGGTGTTAACAGTGGGCCTGCGTACTGTACGTGGATGTGGAGCTGGCCCTGTGGCGCCCAGTGGATCCTGGTATGTGACTGCATGTACATTATGGCTGGTTCTACTGCTTGACATCAGCACGTCTGCACTGGTGCCTCTGCGGGTGCTGAACTGGGGGGACACCAGAGTGGGTTGCTGACATTCTTGTGGTTGAGGTGGGGACAAGGGCAGCATCAACGAAGTGTAATTTATAAGCCCTCATAACAAGTGACAGACAGCACCACAGAGGGCCCTTCTAGGTGGACATCTCTGGCAGAGGAATACTAAACAGCTACTCTTCCAGTAGAAGTGCTCCAATCCTGCCTACCACACACTGGAGCTCAGAAACGGGTCTGGAAGCCTCTATTTCAATAACAGGGAAGCAGACCCGGCACTTGTCAGGGCTATAACAACCACAGAGCAAAGAGGAGGCCCTGCTCAACAACCAGGGCAGGCTCTGGCCACAACACCAGCCACACCCCCAGGCAAGGGGGTAGCAGCCAGCAACATGGAAGAAAGGCATGGCAGCCATCCATACTAATAACAGCCCTCACAAAAAAAATTATTAGATGCACAGTCTACACAGGAACACTCCCACATTAAAAAAAGAAAGCCCTTGCACACCACAGTAGACAACTGTGACTCCTAAACTCACAGAGTCAGAGAAATATAAGTAGAATAAAGAAGCAGAGGAACCACTCCCAATTAAAAAAACAAGAGATGTCCCCTGAAACAATAAAATAGACCTCGACAATCTACTAGATCCTGACTTCAAAAAAGAGATGATAAAAATACTGGAGTATAAGAGATTATCAACAGAAATGCAGAATATTATAAAAAGGAAATAGAAACTATGAGGAGCCAATTAAAATCAGAAAATTCAATTGCTGAGACAAAAGCTGAGCTAAACATAGTCAAAAGCAGATTAAATAATGCAGAAGAACAAATAAGTGATTTAGAAGACAAGGTAATGGAAAGCAGCCATCAGAACAACAGACAGAAAATCAAGTGAAAACCCAAAATGACTACCCACTGAACAGGAGAAAATATTTGCAAACAATGCAACTGACAAGGTTTAATTTCCAGATTACATAAACAGCTCATACAACTGAATAAGAAAGAAACTAACAACCCAAATGCAAACTGGGCAGACCTAAACAAGCAATTCTTTAACGAAGACATACAAATGGCCAATAGGCACGTTGGAAAAAAAAAAAGCTCCATATTGGTAATTATCAGAGAAATACAAATCAAAACTACAATGAGGTATCACCTCACAACAGTCAGAATGGCCATCATTCAAAAGTTCATAAAGGATAAATGCTGGAGAGGGTGTGGAGAAAAGGGAACCCTCCTACAATGCTGGTGGGAATGTAGTTTGGTGAAGCCATTATGGAAGACAGTATGGAGATTCCTCAAAAAATTAAAAATAGACTTATCATATGATCCAACAATCCCACTCCTGGGCATATATCTGGAGGGAACTCTAATTCTAAAAGATACATGCACCCAATGTTCATATCAGCACTATTTACAATAGCCAAGACATAGAAACAACCTAAATGTTCATAAACAGATGACTGGATAAAGAAGCAGTGGTATATTTACATAATGGAATACTACTCAGCCATAAAAAAGAATAAAAGAATGCCATTTGCAGCAACATGGATGAACTTCAGGATCATCATTCTAAATGAAGTAAGCCCAAAAGAGAAAGAAATATACCATGATATCACTTGTATGTAGAATCTAAAACAAACAGACAAACCCACAGAAGGACTTACTTACAAAATGGAAACAGACTCACAGACATAGAAAACAAACTTATGGTTACCAGAAGGGGAAAGCGGTGGGAAGGGATAAATTGGGAGTTTGAGATTTGCAGATACTAACAACTATATATAAAATAGATAAACAATAAGTTTCTTCTGTATGGCACAGGGAACTATATTCAATATCTTGTAGTAACCTATAACGAAAAAGAATATGAAAAGGAATATATGTATGACTAAAACATTATGCTGTACACCAGAAATTGACACAGCATTGTAAACTGACTATACTTAAATTTAAAAACAAAATAGAGATAAACCTAATTCTAAGAAAGATAACTAACAAATTCTACAATTAAAACACATATTCACAACAGGAAATAATTATGTTACCTAACTTGGAAAGATATTAAGAATATTGAAGACATTCATGGAGACAAAATTAAGATATCTGTCTTTAAAATGTATAGGCAAAAATTATTAAACAAAAATGTATACAGATATTATGAGTTGGTGCTAAGGAAACAGTATGAAAAATTAGTAACCTTTAATAAAATTTAAGTTATGCATACTATTAAGGGTTTGAGACACAACAGAATGCACACAAAGCACATTTAGCGAATTGAAACATGATCCTAAGAATTCCATTCCAAATGAAGCAGAGAAAAATTCCACATCTCAGTATCATGTGAGTAGTCACAAGAGAACTATGAATCCCCTGTAACAATGAAAACAAGCTAGAAAATTAACAGAATTATTATTTAAGCATACAAGAGTGCTCATGCCACAAAGAAAACCAATGAACTAATGTCCAATTTGATGAATACTCTTGTCAACAAAGAGGCCCACAAATGCTTTCATCTTTGGTGGAGCAATAGGAAGAAGATGAAAAGCAAAGAAAGCAGATAAGAACCTTAATAACTCTTTTAAAGGCAAAGTGAGGGCTAACCTAAGAGTATAAACCTTGAGAGTAAAAACAGACTTTAACAATCAGTCAGTTCTTTTCATCAGTCTTTACTAAGTACTCACAAAAAGATTGGAGGCAAAGAGAGACTTCCCTATGACGTATAGATATATCAGACCTTAAAGTATTAGGAAAAGGTAGGAAAACTGGTAATGAGCTCTATAGGCACTTCAGGCCTTTTCTGGATCTAAGAGAGCAGCCCTGTACCATTGGGAAATAGCAGAGGAGGTAACTGAGACAGCAAAATTCCAGACGTGGTACCCTCCGATGACTGAGAAAAAGTCTCCCTGAATCTTAGAGGGAGTATTAAACACTGGATTTGTGCATTTGGAAGAGGGGTAGGAGAACTGAGAAAGAGAGAGATCTCTTCTGGTTGCAATAATGCAGGACTAACAGAAGATGGAAGAAAGGTAATTGAAATCTGACTTCCTGCAAAATAGAAGCTTCTGATCCTGAACTGAAGTAATTTGAAGTATGCAATGAACTGACTCTAACAAAAGCAAGATGATTAAAATGATAATAATAGCAATAATAATAAACAGCTATTCCATCATGGACTTGATTGCCTCAGAAAATATTCTGCTTGATAGAAGAGAAAGTTTGCAATTTTCTGTATATGAATATTACTATGTAAATCTCTAATGATATTCTACCGAAATATCTGGCATTCTATTGAAAACAGAATTACAAAGCACAAAAGAACATGATAATACAGCACATCATCTAGAAAGGGAATAGTCAATAGAACAAGATAGAGATATAACAGATTTGGACATTAGCATATATGTACTTAACTAAGATAAATGCATTAAGGACTCTAATAAATAAAGGGGAACAGCATTCCTAGCATGGCAAAGAAGAAAGTGAAATAAAACAAATAAATAAAAGACTAATGGAAATGCTTGAACTGATAAGTGCTATATAATAAATATTTTTGGTTTAGCAGGAGAGAAGAAATTCAATGAATTCTAAAACAGGTCAAAAATACAAATATAGTTGAAATTACAGCAAGGAAAAATCAAACGAAAAAAGCAAAAAGAGAACAGATAATCTGAAATTTGTAGGAAATATCATACCATCTATCAAACTTAGCATTGGGATTTCATAAAAAGTATGAGAAATAATGAATTAGACATTAAAAATACCTGAGGGATAATGATTTAGAATTTTTTTAATCAATAAAAGACATTAACCCAGATATTCATAAAGCTCAGCACATGTCAAGCAGGATACATGGAGAGAAGAGTACAACCATGCATACTGTATTTAAGTTGCACAAAATTACAATAATATTTATAATATTATAAAAGATGGGGAAAAGGAAATATCAAAAGGGAAAACAATTGGAATAATATCTTGCTGCATCAAATAAACAATGGAAGTCAATAAATAATGACATGACATATAAAAAGTTATGAGAGAAAAAGAACAGTCAACCTACAATTCTACAATCAGTGAAAATAATCCTTCATCAATAAAGTCAAAATAAATACATATTTATGCAGGTAAGAGCAGAAAGAATGTTTCTTGAATGGAATTGCAGTATAAGAAATGAAAAAAAAAAGGAAAATGTATTTTTTGTTATTTTTTTAGCCAGTAAAACGATATCTAATGGAAAAAGTCTTCTACAAAAAAAAAGAGAAAAACAGAAAGTAGGAATGATCATGGTGTAGATTAACAATTAAGGATGTTTTTTCTTATCAACAAATTGTTTAGAAAAAAATCATCAAATGCATGTTTAGAGCTGATCCCTAGGCAAACTTTGTCTCACTGGGGAGAAATTCTGTGCCCTGAACATGGAGTCATCACAACAAGCAACTGTAACAACATCAGTCATTTGGCACAAGATTTTGACTCAGATGATTCTGAGTTTAATCCATGCTCCAGCCGTCGCTTTGTGAACAAGTAAATTTTCATGACTGTACAAGAAGTCTTATACTCCTCATTTGTATGATAGGAGCCATCAGATATCCTTACAAGAATGTGGCAAGAATGAGAAATGAATAAACAAAATCATCAAGTTCAGTGCTTTACCTCTTAGACCTTCTCATTGCTTCTACAGTTAATTTTTTGTTCCATGGACAGAATGAGACAACTTGGCATGATTTATTTTAGGGAGTAAAGTGATGGATGGAGCGAAGAGAAGGAAGAGAAGAGAAAGTAAGAACATCATTTGCATGACAGCTATAAATTTCAGAGAAGAATGGATATGCTGACAATCCCACTGGAAATTTTGCTTGGGCTCAGAAGTTAAGTGAAGGAACCATCCAAATGAATATCAATGATATCAATGGTTATTTGGCATATTCATATGGTGAAATATAACCCAGATGTATCGACATAAATAATGAAAACTCAAAAGTAATTTGGCTAATAATCTACCTATAGTATGAGATAATTGTTTTACATTACACAGATAATATAAATTTTTATTTTTATGGTGAAAAAATTAAAATACATAAAAATTACAGCAAAAAAAATAAAGGCCACTGTATCCACCCTTATGCCATCAAATTAAAGTGTACTGTCATACTTATAAAGTTTTCATAGAGCAATAAAATAACACATGTATATTTGAAGTCCCTTCCCACTTTATTTTCCACATTCTTAATCATTTTCTCTCCCGAGAGGGAACCACTACACCACACTTGACATATATTATTACCCTGTGTTTTCAGCACATTTTGTATGGTACGGATGGGGTTCAAGACACTACTCTAAAATATGGCACCTTGGTCTATTAAATATTTAAAGCTGAAGGAGTTTGAGAAAAAAAGCAGAAGCAAGAAGGTCACTCTGACTTCCTGCCCTTTTCTTCTGAAACAGGTCATAAAACCCTCATGTGAGCCCTCCCCATATGCAGAGGAAAGGAGCATCCTTATCTCCAAAGATAAAGGGACATGGGGGAGAATTCTAACAAAGAGACCTTGCTGTGTTTCCCTCATTTTCCTACATTTACCTCACATTTTTATGCAATCACCCACTCTTCATCAAACCTAGCATAAAAATACTCAGGTCTGTTTCTTCGGGTCCTCATTTCCCCAAGAATTCTTCCATGTCACATGAAACAAATATTAAATCCATTTTCAGACTCGGCCAGGGACCCTAATAAGGTCAAGAGGGACTTTTCCTTTCCCTAGCATGCTCTCCATAAACAACATTCTTAATCTGTATTTTAATTCTTTGTGTACTTTAAAGGTCATTTAAAAACTGATTTTTAAGAATGATACATCTCATGATTTAGCACTTTGGGTACATTTCACTCTGGTTCATGACATTTAATTATGTTACATACTTCTCTGTCTGAAAGGAGTTTTAAAAATAATTTCTAATATCTGAGATTTATATTACATAAAGAAATCAAATATGTGACTTAAAAAGTATGCAGAGGCAGATATATAATCTATCTATAATATAATGTATAATCTATAATGTATAATGTACAATCTTAATTATATGTGGAATCTAAAAAAAAAAAAAGCCAAACTTATAGAATCAGAGGGTGGAATAGTAGTTGCCAGGGGCTACAGGGTTGGAGGAAATGGAGGAAATAAAAAATATATATCCCAATGCAAGATTTAAGAGTGTAATTAGTTGAGACAGGAGATGGAGGAAAATGCATCAGAGATTTGAGGAGAAAAGAAATCTATGAAACGGTCATCTAGGATTGAAGAATGGTTTGATTTCTGCATAGTAAGATTCCCCTTGAGGTTCACTGTCAAAAACTTTGTGTGAGAACACTTGGCCAAGTATTTTTTTCTCCAGTTTCCTTCACTTGCATCAGAGTGTCATATATGGGATTTAATCAGATCTGTGGCACCCTCAACCAAGTAAAACAGCAGGGTGGTGAAAGAAATTGATCACGTATTGAAGGGAATAATTGTTATGATTATGCATGTAGTTAGACTCAGGGAGGAAGTAAAACAGGCCTTGAGCTGGATGATCATCGGGGAAAGGTGGTCAAACTGTTGGGTGTTGTGTCTGTTAGCATCAAAAGATCAAGGAAGGTGGGATTTTTAGAGATTAAGATGGAAATCTAAGGGGTATTGGTCATAGATTGGGGTGCTTCAAATTAAGTAATCACACAGTAAATATTTTAAATAGAAAGTTATACTCAGAGATTTTTCAATTAACATAATATAGCAATACTGGAACATCATTTGAACAGGTGACATTTATTTCCAGGATAGGTCATGTGAATAGTGAAGATAAGCCCCTTCACATTTTCCTTTATTCACCTAAAAGCAGGATAGCATTTACTGGAGGAAGTTTAAGGCATCTCATCCAGCACTGCATTGCTGCACATGTACACAGTAGTGTTCTATAGTTCACCTGGAACTTAGCTCTCTGCAGTCTAAATTTCAGTCTTCAGACCTTCCTGAACAATTAGGCTACAGTCACAATACACATTTCTAATCTTCAAAATATGAAATGCTATTATTATGGGAGACTCTTTTCCTCTATGTAAATCCTTGCTTCCACCATGCCAGCTTAGCATGAATAAATTTTCTTATACGGTCATGGTCAGCTACAAAGACCATCACAGTTTTAGTTAACTAGGGATTTTAGGTGGCCTACTGAATATCAATTTTCTAACTCTATACAATGAAGCCTGTTATCGAGATAAAACACTGGTGATCTTCAATGACCAGCTACTATAAAAACCCTTCCCAGCCTGTGTTTACCAAAATTAAAATCTAAAGACACCCATGTGGGCTGCTTCAGACTATTCTATGCGAAAATCTCTTTTTTTAAGGTTTCAGGCCAATTCACTAAAAAGTTAAAATTTTAAGGCATGCACCTGTTTTTTTATATATATGTATACATAAATTTTTATATATATACACATAAACATAAATTTTTCCCCTTTTGAGGTCGAAGCAAATTGAGAAATGAAACAGAAGACAGATATGTGAATTAAAGTTATGATTATAGTTTTACTATTAGTAAATACATTTATATAATATAGATTTAGATTGGTGGCCAAAAGAGTGACTCACAGTTTATGAATTGTCATTTTTACTATCTAAACTATGGGATTCCCAACTTAAGAAAACTGGGGAAAAGGAGCAGCCTAACCCTCCCAGGATTACTGCTTCCTATCAGTTTAAGATAGAGTGAAGACGAAGAAAAAGAACCCCTGGTTTCTTTCAGCCTTTTCAAGATCAATGCCTCACAGTCAAGAAACATGGGCCAGTAGATGTCACACACTCACCAATTAACATCAGCTTCCTAGGAGGGATGAGTGAAGGTGAGGGACAAATTTTCATTACAATTTACTAGCATGGAAGATGCCACCTATGAAAACTTAAACATAGGAGAAACACTACTCCTCGAGAAAATTAAAATTGTAAGATATTGAGACTTGAAACACGCTGATGCACGTCAGAACCTGTGTCAGGCAGCAAACCAACAAACACTCAGTGTAATTTTATAAACTTCCAAGTACTCAACTAGAAATATATAAAAATAACTCTTCTAAATAACATGAACCAAAAGAAAATGTAAGGAAGAAAATAATAAATATATGGATAGGAATATCAAGCAGGGAACAGAGAAAGAAGAAGGAGAGAGATTAACAAGCAGAAGCTAAAGTTTTAGGTAAAAAAGTCAGCAAAGTATTAACATTTCTTAAAAGTTCTATCTGATGAAAAAGAATAAAAGGAGGGCATCAGTGACAAATCATAAAACTTAGAAACTGGAAAATTATATAAGCACATATGGGTACAAAGGGCGTTAAACTTCAGAGTAAAGATTGAAATAATCATTAGAGAACAGAGTATAAACAAAAGTATGCCAAAATTTTGAAAACTTAAGAATATTGAACTTGCCTCTGAAAAAATAAAAAAGTAGAATTTATACTTCAGGAAGAGCTAGAGAACATCACACATCAGTTGTCATAAAAGTAAGGTGGTAAAGTACCATGAATGAAAAGAAACTAGGGCCAGAGTCCTTCAGATCTGTTAAAACTAGTATTTAAGAAGCACATAATTAGCACTTTATATCAGTTTTTCAAGAAATTAAAAATGATCTATCCAATGTATTTTAGAAGAATATAATTGTGTCCATACATACACAAACGCACAAATCTAGGAATGGAGGGAAAGACTTGTGTTCAGCAAGACTTCTATGCAGATAGCACATTCTGCCTCTAGGACAGGTTGCCAAAGGTCTAATGAATCCCTATAAAGTTCACAACTTGATCCCCAGAGACACTTCCCAAAACAGGGCATTATGTGTATGGTATCAAAAAAGAAAAAAAAATGTAATCTTTGACTTCACAGATCATTTTATTTAGTAGAAAAGATAATGTTTGCAATAATGTGGATGTAATAATAATAATAATAATAATAATAATAATAATAGTAATATGGATATAAAATACAGAATATGCAAAGTAATGTAACAAGATTCCCCAAATCTGTATAAGTAAATAAATAAATGATTCAGTGGAAAGAGGGTGTAAGGAGAAATCAAAGTGTATATAGAAACAGTCAAGAATACTGCCTGTGCTACACAGTAAATCCTTGTGGCTTATCTATTTTACATAAAGTAGTTTGTATCTGTTAACCCCATACCCCTAATTGTCCCTCCCTCCCTCCCTCTCCCCTTTGGTAATCATAAATTTGATTTCTATGTATGTGAGTCTGTTTCTGTTTCGTATATAGATTCATTTGTATCATTTTTAGATTCCACCCATAAGTGACAACATGGGGAATTATATTCAGTATCTTGTAATAACCTATAATGGAATCTAATCTGAAAAAAAACAACTGAAACACTTTGCTGTGCACCTGAAACTAACACAATATTGTAAATTAACTATACTTCAATTAAAAAAATTAAAAAGAAAAAGGAAAAAGAATGCTGCCTAAGTTAAGGCAACCATGTGACAGGACTCTAAAGCTCATTTAGGGGCTTACCATAAAATTCCAATAACACAAGCTTATATTTTCTAGACTGTTCTGCCTCCAGTTAATTGAAAATAATCTGGAAATTCAAAACAGCCTTCCTCTGGATATTTGCTCACTTGCAAAGCAGACACATTTTTATGATGTGTTTAGTTAGCAGATTAGTGAAGTGGGTATGTCAGAAGGATTCAGCTTGCTAATTAGAGTTTTTAATGAGTTTTTGCTATGTCACTCCTTAGTAGTCTATTTACCATTTTCCATACTGTGGTTTGAAAGCCAAAATCCTAGTGGATTTCAATTAACTCAAAGTATTTCTCCTAAAATCACCCCAGCCGTAATATTTAATGAGTTCAATGAATAGAAGAGATAGTAAAAATAAGGCAAAGTGTAAGAGCATAAGACAGTAATAATGATGCAAGGTATCAGGGCAAATATATAAATATTCATATAAATATACAACAGACACAAACATTAAAATAAAATCAAAAAATGTATTCAGGTTGAATTCAAGGAAGAATTATTTATATTATACAGGTTACTATGCATGCAGTGATATTTACTTAAATTACTTTTTAATGAACTTGCAGTTAAATTCAAGCTATCTGAGTTTTACAAGCTGTCTACTCTGTGATAGATTATTTCATTTGAAAATTCTGTGGCATTGGTGAATACACCATACCTTATAAGCGGTATCTGTATTATCAACTACATTGAGTTACTAGTATATTGCTTTCTGTTATACTTCTACGGTAAATCCTACATTGGTTTGGCACATATAATAGCAAAATAAAGAAATACCTGTCTATCTATTGAGCAACAGTCTACAGTCCAGAACAACTCCCAATTAAGGAAATCTTAACTGTGCTATATGTTATCTTGCTTTGGTTGCGTTGTTAACTTCACATCAAAGAGGGAATTTAGAAACAGATTTAGGATTTGGTGAGTGCTGAACTTGGTACAAAGCTGAGATTGTTTAACTCTGTCCAAGGTGAGAAGATTCTTTTAACTTCCCTGAATATTTTTATGGAAGATGCAATGTATACAGTTGATTTCCAGCAAAATCTACTTCCCTTCCCATGTAATTTCTCTCTGGGAAGTGGCTTCTCAGCTGGAGATGACATTCCCTAGACCACGTGGTGGTCCTGTGAGTGGTCTCCAGTGAAATGTGAGCAGAATGATCTGTGTCATGACAGATGAAGTCAGTTAAGACTCAGAGGGATCTTCCCCTGGCTCTTTCTTTTCCCTTTTGAGGACTGAGAGCAGAGGATTCTTTGGGTTTCTGAGGGACAGCGGAACCACAGTCTGGGAGCAACTTTGTCCCCGAATCACCATACAGAGAAAGCACTCCCACATCAGACAGGAACACCCACATTAGCTAGCTAAGTGAGTGAAAAGTAAACTCTGATGTTAAGTTACTGAAATTTGAGGGTTTTTTTTTTTTTTTTTTTACGTTATGGAGAACCACCTAACTACAAGAAGAAATGCAGAATTCTACACACACGAATACTTTAAAAGCAGTATCTCAGTGATCATGTGAATGTTTACTAGATATTTTTACAAACTGGTCTCCTAATAATGACCTAGCAAATAAAACCTAACATGTCAATTATCCATATTTCAAGAAGAGTATAAAAATCAAAGTCTGAACTGTTAATATTTAGAAAACTGCCTGAGGAGCAACACACACATACACCCATTTTTATTCCTCCAATTTATCAACATATTGTGGACTAAAAAGGCAAATAGGAAAATATGTTTTCTTTCTCCAGGGATTACCTCACATCCTCTTTTCTCTTTATTTTATTATGCACACTGCTATGGGGATCTGGGAGGCCTATTATTAAAACAACCCTTAATCCTAAGGGAAAGAAACAAGCTGGTGATGCAGATGGGGTCTAAGTGAAAAGAATAAGTTATAAAAAAGTTCAGTGAAATCATATTACAGGAGGAATATACAGAACACTCTTTTCCCCATAGAAATCTATCATTGTGTGAAATTAACTTTGTCTCCTTTGTTATTATTCACTGATGGTTAGAGGCAACATAGCTAAAATATGAAAAGAGGAAAACTCTAATTAGTTGCTTGATTCTACTTTTAATAAAATGTATTTACCAATTATATAACTATATTAATAAAATTTCCATACACAACTATCAGAAATTCATTTGAAGGGTAGGAGTATGGCTTCAAACAGTCTTATTGTGGTAGGATCAGAAGCCTTTAATTGCAAGGATTCTCCCTTTATTTGCTCAGTCACACCTAACTAGACAAGCGGCAGGTACTGCACTTAAGCAAGAACAATCAGAATTTCTTCCCAAGGAATTTTAATCGGTAATGTTAGAAATAGTTTTGGTCCTTGGATGTTTAACTTGCAAATTTATGAGCTCTGAATAGGCTCTTTTGCCATTTGGACTCAGTTCCTTCTGGAAAATGAGTAACATTGCAGGTGACCAGCAAGATGAAGAAGGAGAAACACTGCAGATCAGCTTCTCAGGGATGCTCACTAGCCTTTTCGATGTTTAGCTCTTCTACCTCCAGCTTAGGGGAGGACCTTGTATCATTTTTGCTTAATCTGACTTCATTCAATAATGTTCTATGACTTGAAATCCCCCCCCAAAGGCTCTAACTAACATAAATATGTAAAATAACATGAAAAGAAAAAATGAATTTCATTTTCTGGTAACTCCTTGAATCTTTTATGCGTTTTTGACTTGCAGGAGAACTGGCTTCAGCAAAAATTAAGAGAGTCAATGGCCTTATATTAGGACTAGAGGAGAGACACTGTACCTGATTTTTCTGAACTCTAGAATGTACTCTGTCTTTGAACTCTGGGAACTTCCTTCTCTTCTATGTGTTACAGTTTAACCTCTCATAGCTCACCCTGCAGCAATTAAGAACAAAGCCTTTCTATTCAAAGTAGTCTCACTCTCCATCTCTTTTAGTGAAGCACAACCCAATTAGCATTGTTGTAAATTTTACTTTCTTTTCTTATAAATTTATTTATGACATTTTATTAAAAATAAAATTGATCATTTGATGGTTTTAAACCTCCTGTCATTTTCTCCCTTAATTAAAATGTTGCGTGAAATACAAGACTATAGACAATAAGGTTAGATCCTGAGGTTATACACAGTTGAGGACTCAAAAAAAATGTGTTTAACTTTAAATCTCAGTCTAATGACCTACGCATATTGTTTAAAGGTGTTACTATAATTTATTCACTAACAGAAGTAAGCAACAACTTTGATAAGTATTTCTTTTGCTTGAGAAAAATTGATAAGAACACTTTCTTTTCCCTTGGAGGCTTTTTTTTTTTTTAATTTTGAATGGAACATACAAAGTTCAGCTTACTCTATTTATTGTACATTCACTGCAAGAATGACTGTAAGAGCTGGGTGCAGAGGATCCAAACCACATTTAAGCAGAACAAATGTACTGAGTCTCCCAGGCAACAGATCTCAGACTACTGATTGAGGTACCACAGAACCATGCAGGACACAGGATGGGTTGGGACATCACTGTGCTGGTGAATGAACGGGCTATGGCTCAAAACACCAGGTAGAGTAAAGCCATAGTGATTCGGGGACTCTGATTCTGACCCCTCAGTTGGGGTCTGTGGGTGAAAACCACGCACAGGCTTCCCAGCCTCTTTTGCCCTTGCTTGGCTGCACATGTGGTCCTGGTAGTGATGCACTTGGACATAGAATCATTGCTCAGAAAAGTGGGTGCTCAGAACATAATTTTCACACAAGCTACTCTGTACCCACACTAAGGAGGCATAAATCAAAAACCTGGAAACTGAAGCACCACAACTATAAATGTTTTTACAGCAATTAACTCTCAGCATCATGTTCTCATTTAAGTACTTTTTTTTAAATCCAGGATACACAAGGGTAGAGTTATATATATAGATTACTACAATAAGTTTAGTGAATCCATCATCACATATAGATAGAAAATAAAAGGAAAAAACAAAACATTTTTTCCTTGGGATGAAAAGTCTTAGGATCTACTCTCTTAGAAACTTTCACATATATATTACAGCAGTGTTAACTATATTTATCATATTGCATATTACACTCCTAGTAGTTAGTTATCTTATAACTGCAAGTTTGTATCTTTTGATTGCCCTCATTCAATTCCTCCCCTCCCTGCCTCTGGTAACCACAAATCTGATCTCTTTTTCTATGTGATTGTTTTTGAAATATAATTGACCTACAGCACTAAGTTAGTTTTGTTACACAACAGAGTGATTCGATACTTCTATACCTTTTAAAGTGATTTCCACAGTTAAGTCTAGTTACCATGAAAAGCTATATTTTGCCACCCCCAAACCTCTTCCTTGGGGTACACATAACTCTATTCATAGTGACAGTTCTGTCAGTCAACTGCAAACTAAACCATCCAAGGACTTGAGGATAACAGGTATCTGGATAATTTCACATGTCCACACCCAAGGAAGAGATAAGCATGTTCAATTCCCTAGTTCACAGGAAGCTACCCCAGGATCTGTCTGACCTGGAGGACCAAGTGTTTTATGTTTTTGTTTTTGACTTTTTCTCTTGTTTTTGCTTTTACTTGGCTCACATTGAGACCAGCCAGGCCAGTCTATTGAACCTTCTGCCCAATTCTTCCCCAGGAAGGTGGCACTCTGCCGCGCCCGGAAGAAACCAGGCAGGTAGCAGGAAGAGCAACAGAAGACTCCTGCACCACAGGGATGCCCAACCACAGCAGGAACAACCTAGGAGGCAGAGAGGGCAGTGTGGAGGTTGACTCCCCAGAAAGACATGGTAGGAGCTGAACTTCACGGGCCTGAATATGACCTTCGCCCCAGTTGGTCCACTGCCCACTTAATGCCAACAAGTATAAAGAGGAAAGAAAGCCTGGACCTGCATTTTATTCCCACCTCTGGAACCTCTTCCAGCATCACATGAGATAAGACCTCCACTCCACAGTGAGGCTGCAGTGCTACACAGGTGATGCTAATGCTCCCCCAAGGGCCATCACACAGAACTCTGCAAGTCCCTGGGCATGTCTAGCAGAAGTGCTCCCCTACTGAGGCTGGAAAGCAGGAGGGTGGCAGACCACTCTGTGGGCCCTTCTAACACCTCCACAGTGAAATCAAGGATAAAATCACATTAGTGGACGTCTAATCAGCTGACAGACTAGGCTAGGGAGGGAGTTTCACAAAGGTGTACTGCTCTTTTGTTTATTTTGAAAAATTAAAGTAAGGGGATATGGTCAAAACCATTTCCCTATGCTTCAAAAATTCATCTTAATGACTATAATAGGCAGAGAGAGACAAACTGCCGTAAATCTCCAAGGAACATTCCTTCAGCCCTCTCATGCACAATATCTGTTTCTGTTTTTGACTCTTTTTTCCAGCTTTACTGAGGTCTGATTGACACATAAAATCATAACACATTTGAAGTATACAATGTGCCTTGATATATATATATACACACATTGTGAAAGGATTCCCATAATTGAGTTAATTAACACATTCATTACCTTGCATATTATTATTATTTTTTTTTTTTGGTGAGAATTCTTAAGTTCTACTTTCAGCAAATTTTAATTACACCATATACTTTTATCAACTTCAGCTACCATGTCATACACTAGATCTTCAGAACTTACTCATCTTAAAAATGTTACTTCTTCTCAGGAAACCTTTGCCACTTCTGTGAGGCGGTCCCAAGGTAAATCTGAGTGCTGACTGGGGGATGGGGCAGAAGAAAGCATCTTGGCAACAGTAAGCGCCGAAGAGAGGGCTGCAGAGAGGCCTGACTCTTCTGGGGGGTCAGTTGAGTCCACGTACTGAAAACCAGCCCCCAGAGCACAGCTAGTCTCAACAGCGTAAGTTTTCTGAGTCAGTCTCAGAACTTTGTTCCCCAGAAATCTGAATTCTTGCAGCAAGAAACTGGCAAAGGTGAGATCCATGCTTATGTGCAAAAGGCTTGTTCTGTGGGTTGATCTCCATTGTCCAATACACATACTTGGCTGCAATCTCAGAAGTCTCCAACCATAAAACAGCCTCCTTTCTCTGCATCTAGGTCAAATTTTGCTGCAAAATCGTGATAATAAAAACATGCATACAAATTCAAACTCTTCACTTCTTCCATTTTGTGCACTTTGTGCTGTCTGCCACTCTGCTGGCACACAGCTCAGCGGAGGCCAGCTGCCTTCTGTCCTGACACGCTGTGCATTATTTCAGCATGTTCTCACTCTTCTTTGAAACTGGGGCACAAACAAGGGCTGACCACCTCCCTTTCCTCTTGAGCAGCTTCTCTCTCCACTTCAAAGGTGCTTTATCGCTTCATATTTGCGATTGTTTCCGAAGCCTCTTCACAGGATTTAGTGGTAGTAAAGGCACTTCCAGATTTCTTTACACAAACGGTTGTTCAACTCTCTGGCTCTTCCCATGAAGCCTGCATGGCCTCCTTTGTCCCATCCATGGATGCAGGTGTCATTCCCCCAGAGCAGGTACGTGAAGGCTGTGCCCAGTTCTTCTGCCAGCTTCCCTAGGAGCACTTACTATTTTTTTATATAACTTCTGTCCATTATTTCAAAATTACAAAAGGAAGAAATAAGGGGAGTGAGCGCCCGACAACCTGAAGCCAGAGGATTCTTCACTTGTGTTCTTAAAAAGTTTTTAAAGGTTCCTTTTAAAAAGAAAATTGAGTTATCATTGACATATAACATTATATTAGTTTCAGGTATATGACATAACAATTCAATATTTGTAGGTATTGTGAAATGATCACCACAATAAGTCTAATTAACATCCATCATCATACATAGTTACAAATATCTTTCCTGTGACGAAGATGTTAAGATCTGCTCTCTTAGTGACTTTCAAAGATGCAAAACGGTACTGTTAACTATAGCCACAATGCTGTACATTACATCCCCATGACTTACTCATTTTATAACTGGAAATTTGTACCATTTGATCCCCTTCATCCATTTCACCCACACCTGCATCTGGCACCCACCAAGCTGCTCTCTATATCTCAGTGCCTTTTCACTTGTTTTCCTTTTTCTTTTTTTGATTCCACACATAAATGAGATTATGTGGTGTCTGTCTGTCTCTGTTGAATTATTTCACTTGGCATAATGCCCTCAAGGTCAATCCATGTTATCGCAAATGTCAAGATTTTCTTCTTTTCCATGGATAAGTAATATTCATTCATATATATACATATATCTCACAATTTCCTTACCTATTTATCCATCAATAGATACTTGGGTTTTTTGCATATCTTGGCTGTTGTAAATAATGCAGCAATAAACATGCGGGTGCATATATCTTTTTTGAGTTAGTGTTTTCATTTCATTTGGATAAATAATCAAAAGTGAAATTGCTAGTTAATTTGGGAGTTCTATTTTTAATTTTTTGAGGAACTCCCATACTCTTTTCCATTGTGGTTGCACCAATTTACATTCCCACCAACTATTTAAAAGCGTTCCCTTTCTCATATCCTCTCCAACACCTTTCATTTCTTATCTTTTTGATATTGGATATGAGGCAGTGTCTCATGATTTTGATTTGCATTTCCCTGATGATTAGTGATGTTGAGCATCTTTTCATCTTTTTCTGTTGGTCACCTGTGTGTCTTCTTTGAAAAAATGTCTATTTGCATTCTCTGTCATTTTTTAATTGGATTGTTTGGGGTTTTGCTATTGAATTGTATGATTTCTTCATGTATTTTGAACATTAGCCCTTTATCAAACATATGATTTGCAAGTATTTTCTCCCACTCAGTAGACTGCCTTCTCATTTTGTTGATGGTTTCCTTTGCTGTGCAGAAGCTTTTTAGTTTGAAGTGGCCCCACTTGTTTATCATTGATTTTGTTGCCAAATCCAAGAAATCATCATCAAGATTGATATCAACACGCTAACCACTTACGTTTTCTTCTAGGAGTTTTATGGTTTCAGATCTTATGAATAACACTTAATTTTAAATGAAGCAAATTAAATTTATTTTAAATTAAAGAAAAATTGCTACAATAACACTTAGGCTTCAACACTTGAAAGTATTAGAACCTAATATACACATTTTTGTCTATGATGTTAATGTATTATAATACTCAAACACTATACATAAACTCATATTATACCATTTGAATAACCTTAAATATCTCACAATATTTTATTGGCATAATTAAATTTTAAAGTAAAATCATATGGTTAAATACATTGTTCTTTTGCTGAAAGCCTTCTTAGTACAACTAATCAGATTAGGCCAGAATTTCTACGTTCAGGGCATCTCCACAAGACTGCCCTCACTGCAGACACTAGCTACAAGCTTGGGGGTCCCCAGGCCATCCTCACTTCTGACCAGCTGGCTATAAATCTGAGGGTTGTAACCACTCCTACATGTTTGATAATTTGCTAGAACAACCCACAGAACTCAGAAAGAGCTATACTTACGATTACAGTTTTATTATAGCAAGTGGGTACAGATTAGAACCAGCCAAGGAAGAGACACATAAAGCAAAGTCAGGAGGATTCCAAACACAAACCCTGTGTTGTCCTCTCCCGATGGAATCAGTAAGCATCAACTTCCAGCACGTGCATGACAACACACAGAGTTACCAACCAAGGAAGCTCACCCAAGCTTCAAGATCTAGAGTTTTGCTTAGGGTTTCACTACATAGGGATAGCTGGCTGGATCATTGGTCATGCTTGTTGAACTCAATTTCCAGCTCCCCTCATCTCTCCAGAGGTCTGGTTGATATCATGTTGCTCAAAGTGCTAATCCTCACATGGTTGGTCTTTCTGGCACAGTTAGCCTCCATGTTGAGTCATCTCCTCAGCAAAAATTATCTAGGGGCCCTCCCTGAGCCACCTGAATATAAACCATCATGTGTAGTCAGAGCCCACTGTGAATAACAATGACACTCTTACCACCAGGAAAGTTCCATGAGTTTAGAGGTGACTTACCAGGAACTGGGGACAAAGGCAAACGAAAGTGATTTGTGGAGAAGGATGACATTGGAACAACAGTGAAATTATTGACTTGATTTTTACTTTCTGTAAAGCTACAGAGAAGAGGACAGAAATGGGTGCCTGCTTTGTTCACCACCAAATCTCACAGCTAGGAGAAAATCCTACATGTGGTAGGTGTTCAACAAATATTAACTAATTCAGTAACCTTAAAATTATTAAGTGTAGAATCGAGGTAAACCAGATGCTACCTTGCACGAGATTCCAATGGAAGTCAAACGTGTAAGGAAAAACTTAACGGGTGGGAAATATGAAATGCAGGCAATTCTTTCTTCAGCCTTAATTTCTGTCCTTTCATTTGGATAAAAATAGCCATTATTTGCCCAGAGAAACAATGCTCTGCAGGAGAGATTGCAAAATTCTAAAAGCAGAGTTCGTAAACCACTGTGGTATATGAATAGCAAAGACACATAATTAGACAATTGCCTAATCATAACCAAAAATGAGTTAAAGAATACTTCAGTAGTGCAGATAACATTCTACCATAAAAACTAGAAGTAAAATCAGTGTTCTCACTCAGATAGTAAGCTACATAAACATCCCAGAGGAGTTGGCCCCAACGCTCTCTGCTGGCAAAGCTAGAACTGTCCTCTGGAAATACTTTCAGATATATTGCAGCACATTGAAAAAGAAAAAAAAAAAAAAAAAAAAAGGCTAGTCTCCCCCAGACTTCCATAACATTGCAGGTATCAGGAACAATGATACTTTGAAATGTATTCCTAATCATTAGTTAGGGCTATGTTGTTTGTGGGTAGAAGGGATATACTCAGGGATATATACCGCATGGGTCAGAAAATTCTAGAGAGTGATTTCTACCTACCTCTATAGAACAAATTAGGAGCAAAATCACACCTCAGATAGTTGAGTAGCTTATTTGAATGTATAGGTTATATCATCTGTGACCCAGATTCAGAAGAATTATGTCCGGATATTGTGCACTCTAACATAACAAAGTGCTTTAAAATGCATTTCCTGAAGGCAGCCTCCCTGGGTTCAAATACTTATTCACCTACCATCTGTGTGCTCAGGAATGCCAATTAACTTACAGCACTCATATTAATAATATTCTCTCAGGAAACTGTAAAATTTAAGGAGAATTCAACCAAAGTGATTAAACAAATCTAACCCACTGCAAATACTTAATAAATGGGAACTAATAGTTCGTTACTGGTAAGGCTTATTAGAAATTCCTGGGAAATAAAAATAGAATCTGGGTAATTAAATAAAATGTAATCTTTTTTTTTCCCCTTTGTGCTTCCTCTAGTCTCCTTGCTCATAGGGTGTCACGTGCAGAGGCCTTGCACTCGGCACTTCAGACCAGAGTCCCTCGTGCCAAACGGCTGCCTTCCCACTTCACGCAGAAGCACTGTGCACCACACCACAGTCAAGATGGCAGCAGCAGGCCGTGTGCAGAGACACGCACCAGGTGCCGCGCTGATCTGGAGCCGCAAGTGGAACAGCTGCCCCTGCCTCGGAGAACTTCACTCCCTCCCCTATAACACAGCTGCACCCACCACCCGTCAGGGAGAGCAGCGTGGATCTAGACTGCAAGCTGGCACCTCTCCACTCTCTGATCAAAGAGTAAAGCCTCCCTTTGTATCTTGAGTGGAACTTTGTCTTGGCACGAGCCACATCAGGCAGATGGACCCTTGTTGGGGACCAGCTCAGGAGGGTTGGTAACAGAAGTAGTAGTAACACTGGTCTCCTTTGAGGAGGAAATGAGGAAACACTAATTTTAATTAGAAGACCTTTTCTCGTTTAAGTATGTTTCAGAAGAATAAAGCTCTGGCTTATGCCTTTGCTGAGTAATGTTCGATAGTTCAGCGTCTGACCCATAGAGAGCAACAAGAGAGAGCCCAGCGCTCACGCCTGACGGTGAGGTTGAGGAAGGGGTACTCCTTTTCCCCGTTTTTGCAGTCCTGAGTGCCTTCATGACTGCTCGTCTAAGGCATTCTAAGAGACTACTTCTAAGTAATGAATAAGCACATTCACTTATTTGTTTTCCTGGCTGCTACTGAATTTGTGAGGGCTTTGTTTTGATAAATATCCACTTGTACCACTTTATAATTCCCTCTCCATAACCTAGCACCCAGAGTTGGATTCCTTCTGTCCTCCACTTGCATATGGCCTATTTTCCTGACTATGTAGCCAGCCTGTTAGCTGCTGTCTAAGAAGTTGTATAAATCCATACCTCACCATTGCTGTTGTCATATAGTTCTGATGAAATAAAAAATATCACTGCTCATTTAGAGGATATATCTTTCCCTTCTTTAGTCAAATGCAGCTACCACAGGTCACAATGCAGCTGCCTTCCAGATTGAATGAAGGTTGGTTCTCCATTCTGAGCTGGGGGCCCTCTAATAACTGATTGAAGGAAAGAGCTACCTAACTCCGTCTAGGTACTGGGTTGGGTAACTTGTAAGAGGGATTTAACGTAGAGCTCAAAGCCTATCGTCTGCTTATTCACACGTGTGATCAGTACCACTAGTGACCACCCACTATGCATACTTTTAAATTCACCTTTTCCACTTGACAATAAGAGTGTCTTTCACTCTCTGTTGCAATACTTTCTGACATAAACCCTGACATGATGAATATTTCAGACTCTATTAAAGTCCAATAAGCCATATTTTGCCTTTCAAAGGGAGTACCCCTGGGGGCAGCATCAGATAACTTTCTAGTTTAACGTGACAGCAGGCATCACCAGAGTACTTACAGGCTTTTATCAAAGACTCCAGTCAACGTAAGTGTATATTGCTGACATTTCTAATATTTTATGAGCATCAGAGGCACATATGGTCTTGTATTATTTACTGCTATGCAACAAATTATCAGAAACATAGCTGCTTAGAACAACACACATTTATTATCTCCCAACTTCTATGGGTCAAGAATCCTATTATGCCTTAGCCAGATTCTCTGTTTCAGGGTATCTCATAAGACTATAATAAAGATGTCGGCCAAAGTAGGGGTCTCAACTGAAGTCTTGACTGTGGAAGGATCTGCTTCCATACTCATATTGCTGATAGCAAGATTCAGTTCCTTGTGAATTACTGGAATGAGGGCCTCAGTCCCAAGCTAGCTGTTGGCTATAGGCACCCTTCATTAACTTGCCACTTTGGCCTCACCAACATGGCCACTCACTTTGTCAAATTCAATGAGAGAGAGAAAGTATATTAACAAGGCAGAAGTCATAATCTCATGTAAATTAATTGCAAAAGTGACATCCATCATTTTTGATGTATTTCATTCATAAGAAGCAAGTCACTAGTTCTGTCTACAGTCAAAGGAGATAGATTACAAAAGAACATAAATACCAGGAGGTAGAGATCATTCAGGGGTAAATTAAGTTACTACAGTTACTAAAATACCAAGAGAGCCTAGAGTTGTTTAGGTCACCATTTAAATCCAGATGTTTTCACAATTTTGTGGATAGGAATAATATCCAGATATGGTTCATAATTTCTCCAGAAACCAGACAATCAATCTTTCTGTTCCTTCTTTTGATTTTGGAACTAAAAATACCTAATAATTTATTTTTGGCTGAATGAGAAACGGCTCTAGTTGTTCTGACCAAAATAATAAAAATTGTATCGTTTGTCCTGGGTCCTGTACTTCATTCAAGTTAATCAACCTCCCACTAGTAGTTATATTAATAATCAACTATTTTAATTAATTCTTACCTTAATCTTCAGGTTAAGATATCAACATTAAATCATCAATTTAATGAACAAAAAGTTTCAATTAGATCAAACTTCAGTCTATTCTCACCAGAAGGTGTCAATACACACAAAACTTAAATGTCCCTGAGGGAGGACAATAAATGTGCATTTCATTCCATGTCACATCACTAAAAATTAGCTCTGACTTTTTTCTGAAGTGGAAATTGAAAAAAAACTGTTAGTTAAAACCATCATGAAATACCCACTTTCCTTCATGGAATGAATTAGCACCATATCAGGCACAGCTGATACACTGTTGTAGGCACAAGTTTATTTAATACTTGTGGGTCTGAGTTAATCTATAGGATGTACCAGCTTTTCTCAAAACCCTACTTTTACTCAAACAAGAAGTTTTTAGTTATTCTTACATCTGCAACTCATATATCATTAATTAAAACTGAAACTTCTGGATGTCTCCAAAGTAACCAACATTGTTTTAAACATTTCAGTGGAATAAATAATTCTAAAGTTTCCTTATAGCATGTCTAACTAAAGCAAGGAGCCAATTAGATAACATCTTTTCCCTCATTTGAGGAAGAAAAGTGTACCACATTTAGATACCATGTATTTCAAACAATATATCTGGTAAAAGTTTCAGGCTTTGGCTTTGGCAACATCACTGCTCAACTAAGTACACTCCTATCCTTGGAAATCTCTTTGATCTCTGGTTGGTGCAACATGCGGAATTCAAGAGGTTGCCATATTTATATAAACATGTATTTTAAAAGGTAAAGAAGATGTTAGAGTATATCTGGTCTAATCTCGGATATTCAATAAAAATCCATTATAAATTTTGTAATAAATCTTGACACTTCTATTACATTCAAGAAATACAGACATTATAGAAACAAGCATAAATCTCTGAATTAATATATTTACAATTGTATTAAATAAGCAGTAAGATTTGTGAATCTGCCGTTCTCAATATTCAAGCTCAAGAACATCCTTACCATCTTACTGGTAGTAGTCAATGGTGTTTTTCTCTAATTATAGAAAGCCCCCCACTCATCAATTTTATGTGCTAATGGAATAAATAATATAGATAAACCACTTAATATTAGTAACACTGTAAACATCCTATTGCATTTGGTTTGGGAAAGCAATATTCTATTTTTCATATCATTTTAATTTAGACCTCAACATCATGTTTACTCTTAATCACATACTTTGGTCCAGTTTGTAACTCTTTCTGACCAGTTTTTTAATCACACTGTGTCCACTAGTCCTAATAAATGTTTTCCATTATTTTCAATGAGCTAGTAAAATACTTTTTTATTTATATTAACATTATGGCATAGCTCAACACATTCCTTCATGGGCTACCACTTATAAAACTTTTCTACTAAAAGCAATGTAAGTATCTTTTTTTTATATTTTCAAAGCTAAAGCTAGTAACTACACGTGTCAAAGTTTATGAAAAATATTACAATCTATTGCAGTGTTACTGGAAACCACTTTATGTCTCAGGAAGGTATTTTGGCCTACTGATTTCTAAGACAAGAAGATACTGTATTTGTGAAGACAACTTTTGTTAACATTGAAATGAGAATAAACTTGAGGTTCTGTATCAATATTATCCATGGCTAATTTACTACTTTTATGTAATAAATCTTATCTCAACCTCCAGTGGTAACATATCAGCATAAACACCTTTAAAAACACTTTGAAATTACCCAAATGAATAAAATTCCTTTCGTGTGCTCATCCATATCAATCCTTTAAATATTTTCAAGTATTTCAAATATGGTGATTCTCTGCCATCAATGGAAATAAAAATTTGTCCATGAAACCATATATTCTCAGAATTACTGTAGTTGTATTATGTCACACTGTATTAAATTTTTTTATAAATAAGTGACATATATTAAGCCTTCAGTATTTCTTTATATGATAAATATGGTAACTAATATGGGAAACACGCCCAAATAAGGGCAGATGAGTAGTTCACTGTGACAGCTGCTGGCTTGACAAAATCATTATGTCTTATACTAATATTTTTTTCCCTGTATCTAACTTGCTATAACTAAACTTCATTAACACTTTAGAAAATATGAGCCTTTCTCCATCTGGCACATGGTTATTAAAACACATTTGCTGTAATTTAGAAAATCTGTAAACAGCTGGCAAAAAATGTATTTTTATTAAGTCCTTTAGCATTATATTTGAAAGAGCTGTAATTTTGCTTACATTTCTAAAACCCAGAATATTTTCTTCATTTTTCAACTCTACAATCTCCACAATCTTCCCAAATTCTAAGAGACTAAGTCAACTTGTACATAAATAACTCATTATTATCAACCTGTACGTAAATATCTCATATTTAAATTGTAAATGTGAATAATTCAACTGATAAGTTTGACTTTAAAAATATTAAAAGCATGAGAGGCTCCCTTTTTTGTTTGTTAGTTTGTTTTAACAACAAAGATTTCAGATAGTGCTTTTTAATTCAAACAAGGTTACTGAATGAATAATTAGCATGTTTCAGTTTTTAGGCTTACTTTTACATATATTACACACTGCATGTATTTTTTTTTCTATTGCTAAAAATAAGCCCATATCCATAGTCTTCTTATTTCTGATTTTCTCACAGCCTTTCATATTAAACAGTAATATTGATGATTTATAGAGATTTAAGATATCCCTAGAGAGTATAAATGGTGGAATGTATATGTTTTATATAAACACAAATAATCTCATAAGCACATGGTTGACAAAGATTAGGAAGAATTGTGATAAGAAATCAAAAAAGAGCTGGTAGTAATAACTTTATTATTTATTTATTTATTGAAGTATAGTCAGTTTACAATGTATCAATTTCTGGTGTACAGCATAATGTTTCAGTCATACATATACCTAAATATATTCCTTTTCATATTTTCTTTCATTGTAGGCTACTACAAGATATTGAATATAGTTTCCTATGCTATATAGTAGACATTGTTGTTCATCTATTTCATATACAGTAGTTAGTATCTGCAAATCTCAAATTCCCAGTTTATCCCTTCCCACCCTCTTCTCCCCACTGGTAACCATAAGTTTGTTTTCCCTTTGAGTCTGCTTCTGTTTTGTAAATAAGTTCATTTGTGTATTTTTTTTTCAGACTTCACATATAAGTGGTATCATACGGTATTTTTCTTTCTCTTCCCGGCTTACCTCACTTAGAATGACAATTTCCAGATCCATCCATGTTGCTGCAAATGGCATTATTTTATTCTTTTTATGGCTCAGTAGTATTCCATTGTATAAATATACCACAGCTTCTTTATCCAGTCATCTGATGATGGACATTTATGTTGCTTCCATGTCTTGACTGTCATAAATAGTGCTGCTATGCACATTGGGGTGCAGGTGTCTTTTCGAATTAGAGTCCCCTCCGGATGTGTGCCCAGGAGTGGGATTGCTGGGTCACGTGGTACGTTCTTAGTTTTTTGAGGAATCTCCATACTGTTTTCCACAGTGGCTGCACCAAACTGCATTCCCACCAGCAGTGTAGGAGGGTTCCCTTTTCTCCACACCCTCTCCGGTATTTATCGTTCGTGGACTTTTCAATGATGGCTATTCCGAGTGGTATGAGGTGATTACACACTGCAGTTTTGATATGTATTTCCCTGATAATTAGGTATATTGAGCATTTTTTTCATGTGCCTATTGGACATTTGTTTGTCTTCATTGGAGCATTGCTTGTTTAGGTCCTCTGCCCATTTTTGGATTGGGCTGTTTGATTTTTGTTATTAAGTTGTATGAGCTGTTTATATATTAAGCCCTCGGAAATTAAGCCCTTCTCAGTTGCATCATTTGCAAATATTTTCTCCCATTCTGCAGGTTGTCATTTTGTTTTGCTTATGGTTTCCTTTGCTGTGAAAAAGCTTGTAAGTTTAATTAGGTCCCATTTGTGAATTTTTGTTTTTATGTCTATTGCCTGGGTAGACTGTCCTAGGAGAACATTGCTAAGATTTATGTAAATGAAATAAATAAAATTGAGTTTTGTTTGTATTAAAATAACTAAGTAGCCAGAAAACAACTAAAAAATGCAGCAGTTAGTAATATGTAAACTATTTATCAAAATATTCTTAAGAAGCATTAAAGAGTAAAGGGGGCTATCTAAATGAAGGTGGAAACTCAGTATCAGAAACAGTTTTGTTCTGGCAACTTTGCCACAAAAATGATGAACTTGACAAGCTTTGGTTCTCCAAGACTCAGCATACAGTACACAAAGGCGAGGACACAATCTCAATGCCTGCTCAAACTGAATTCAAGACCATTCTTCTATAAAGCTATAATCCCAGAGGGCTATAATTTCTGTGAAAGTAAGAATCAAATCTAATCTTCATCATAAGAAGATTGAAATAAAAGTTGCTCATTATAGACCAGGAGCCCTGGTAAGTGAGGATTTCCCTGAAAAGTTGTAATCAGGGGCAAATCCTACCATGGATTTAGAAACCAAGATTTTCAGTCCTAAAGACAGTTCTTCTGAATGTCTACTGTAAGTAAAGGCACATCATCTTTGGAGTAGTTTTCCTCAATAATTTCACAAATTATTTTAAGGGACAATGAGCAAATCATGGTCAAACAAGACCAAATGATGAATAAATATCCTATGTTTATAGATCAAGAAGACCTAAAATTGTAAAGATGTCAATTATCTCCAAATTGGGCCACAGATTCAAAAACGTATAAATCAAAATTCCATTTAAAATTTTTTCTTATGTTTATGTTATTTTACAAACTTTTCTAAAATTTATTTGAAAAACAAATAATCAAGAGTAAAGGTACTATTAAAGAAAAATAACAGATCAATTTTTCCTAACCACAGGGTTTGTCATAAAGCTAAAATAATTAAGACAGAATTACCTTGGTGAAGCAATAGGGAAATATATCAATGGAACAAAAAAGAGCTTAGAAATAGATCCATATTATATAAATATGATATTAAATTGAGATAGTATTGCCGATTAGTGAACAAAGGATAGACATTTAAAATAAATGGTACTAGGTGATTGGACACACAACTAAAAGAGGCTGGATTATAATAGTTAAGGACACAAATCTGGATGCTTCCGCCCAAATCTCAGAAATGCTTTTACCAGGTTTGTAATCTTCAGTAGTTAACATCTATGTGTCTCAGTTTCCTCTCTGTAAAGTCGGAATACTAATAACGTGCTTCCCTCAGAAGGTTCTTATGGGACTAATTAAATTAATATATGTAAAGCATCATGATGGATAACTGACAACTAGTAAACATAGCATAGATTGGTAATTATCCATGATTATCCTAATTACCTTCATTATAGCTAAATCACCCCTATCATGGTATGGGAAAACAAACAAATTTATAATCCTACCTTGTAACATACATAAAATAATTTCCAGGTAGAATAAAGACCTAAATGAGAAAAATAAACCTTTAAAGATATTTTATTTCTATGTTTGAGGGAGTTAGTTGGTTTTGTTGGATACATAGATGGAAGCCATATTTTATTGTGTTGTCTGAAAGCTGGCAAAAGGCTTAATATTTCCCAAACCAGTTTTCATGTTTCCAACAGTGTTGTCACTGAACTGGCAGATAAGCATTTTAATGTATATTTATGTTTCAGGAAATATTACGAATTCTTAAAAATCTACCCTATTCCTTCTTCTCAGTTTACCATTCAAAGTCTCATCTTTCATAGAGAAAATACTGCTCTCTGTTCTACATGAAAACTTCCTGGCTTAGCCAAAATCAGAGTAATGTCTTTTCTAAATTCAAGACTGTTCAGAGCAGTCATTCTGCACCCATCACTTCCTCCTTATAGCACTTTAATTCTGTTCAATGGCTAAAAATTCTGAATTTATAGTAAGATATATCTAAGTTTGAGAACAAATCCTAGCAGTTATTAATTGAGGCTCTGGATAAGTAACAAACTTTTTAAACTCAGTTTTCTTATTTGTAACAATACTATTTGACTTATGAGATTTGACTGAACTTAACTCTGAAATGAACAATATGTCTATCATAGCAAGTTTGATTACTTTGCCATTCTCAATTTTGCTATAAACATATCAGCAGAAAATACTGTGCTATATTGTTTCTACTCACCTAAACACTATTCAAACTATCTTGTACAAAGAAATATTTAGTAATTATTTATTGTTTGTTATGGGGACTGGCTGCATAAGTTAAAGCTCAGTCTCCCCATACTATGCATTGTATTTTGAAAGCCCTGAGCACCCACTATAATCTTCTTCCCCTATTTTCATGCATTTAATGCTACACAAAGATGTCCAGTTCTACAGTTACTGAGAAAGGAATCTTTTTCATTCTATTGTTTCTACATAATTATAAAATAAAAGTTAGAGGAGAAGGAATCAAGAGTCCAATAGAATTTTTGCTCTTATGTGTGAAACACACTATAACTAATGGTCCTACGTGCTCTAGAGTGTTTTCATTAGGTGTCATGACCTTATTTAAACAATGCCTCTTCTTCTTACTGTTATATTGTTTGATTTTTCTAAACTCTTGATGTGTTTGAAAGACTTTGGTCTTTCAAAAGAAGAGCTTCTTTTCAAAATTAGTTTTCAGCTGATCACTGAGACTCCAGAGCACGTTTAATTAAAGAAGAAATACTGAAAACAAATAATCACCAGTCACCACCTTGTTACTGCAGAATACTCCCTTTTTCCTTTTCTCTGTCACTCTGTCTCTCTCTGTCTATCTTTCTCTCTAGGGTAAGCTGAAGCACAATCTTATTTGCATTATGCCATAAGTGAGGAGAGAAACAATCTTTATTTGCTATTATGTGACAACAATATATTCAGGTTATCTGTGTAAGCTGTTATGCATGAATCTTTTTGGCAATTTATATGTATGACAGCCTTTTTTCTTTTTTTTTTTTTTCTGGAAACTTACTCAGCGCCTTTTAGGAGGCAAAGTGGCTTTGTTTTGAGTGGCTATTTATTTGCATGGAATCCATTCTAAATGTTAAGGTAGAGCCAGTCAATTTCACATAGTGAACCAGAATTAGAAGAGCTCTTTGTACGTACTCCATGTGGCTCTAAACTTCACCACTGAGGAGTTGCTATCTGGTCTCTCTTTCAAAACATCTAAACACGGAAATAACTACTCTTTAATGAGGTTCATTCACTTTTTGTCCGTATCTAACTTCAGAAAAGTGTTCTTTTATCCTAAGCCTTGTTTTCATCTTAAAATTTCCAACCAAAGAAGCTTATCCTTAATTTTGAAGTCACATAAGTAAGCCTTATACTTTTTTTCATTAGACACAGTTAAAGAATACAAATGGGGGTCAGGGTGGCAACAGTTTTCTCACAACAAAAAATCATTTGTACTTTCCTGGGCACCTTGTACAAATTTGAGCATTCAGTTTTTACAAATGTTATTTTGGGTAGGTATTTTTAACCCAGTTTTTTGTAGGAAAAAATCAGGGCACATCTTCTGATAAACAATATAATCACAGTAGCTTTCTCGTGACTTTTTTTCTCTGAGAAATGTAGCAGTTTTTGCTCATGAACTGACAATTTCAACTCCTCCTTAGTATCCTGCTTTGTATCCATTGGGCATGTTCTACTTTTCTTTATTTTTCCTAACTTCTTCTTTAAAAACCGTTGCTGAGAAGGAAGAAAGGGAGGGAGAGAGGGAGGGAGGACAGCAGAGAGTGTATTCAGATGCAACTTCTCTAAGACTTGTGTTCTACACTGAAAAAAATGTCTCCCTCACCACTATCTATAATTATCTTGGTAGTTATAATTTGGATCCTTAAGCCTCCAAGCTTGTGATAAAATATTTTGGATGCACTCGTGGCTCCTGGCTTTTAAGTATGTTGCTATCTACCATATACTTCTAAGTGTAAGAAAAGAAAACACTCGTATTTCTAAAATTGTCATCCATGAAGCTAAGTATCCAAAAGATGACAGAAAATACGTTTTTAACCTTTGTAATCATTAATGATGAACACAAAATAGTTTTGTCACTTTTATTCTATACATTGAAATAAAATTATTATCCTACTTAGTACTACTATACTATATACTGTCTTTCCAGTTCTACTTGACATTATATTAACACATATGGATCACGGGTATATGCATATTATCTGTGCTGCTGAACATTAACTGTCACATTTCAAAAGATCTTACTTATCTCTTTGTTCAGATAATTTTACATACATTGGTAACAAACATATCAATTATTTATTGCCTAATAACTGATAAATATTGACTAGAATGAATCTTAGCACTTTACCCATATTAACTCACTCAATCGCCACAAAAACCTTATCCGACTATATCACTATTCTTCCCCTTTTAGAAAGACGCAGAAGCCACAGAGAAGTTTCATGATATGACCAAGTTTACAAAGCTTGGTACTGGCAGTGCCTGGGTTGGATTCCAAGCAATTTGACTCCAGCGTCTGTGTTAATTATCATCTCTTGCGTAAGCCTTTGTTATTTTAAATATCCTTAATCCTTATAAATGCAGGTCATATTAAAAAGTTAACGTGTCTTAGAGCTCATAGCATACGGCACAGTCTACGATGAGTGTTGAACTACGTTATATATACAAGCACTCAACTGCTAAATAGCTGTACCTTTGTCACACATGCACACACATATATGCAAACACACACGCACGCACATACAATCATTCCTAGAAACTGCCTTTGGGTTCCAGCGCACTCTCAGACTTCTTAACTTTAAGAAGCAAATGCTGGGATGACAGATGGCCCAGCAGCGAGTGCCACAAAGACTTGAGAGTAAACACATGATTATAAATCATGCATTTTCTGATTCCCTCCACAAGAATTCCTGATAATGATATTTTTAAAATCACTCATTCAACAATTTTTTACTTACCAGGCTCAAAGTGTTCTGCTTTCCCTTCAACGTATGATCTGAACACCAGCATTAGCAACATCACTTGGGAAATTCTTTGCAAGGCAGAGTCTTAGGACTCATTTCAGATCTGTCAAGTCAAAAGTCCTTATTTTACCAAGATTCCAGGTGATTCATATGCACATTAAAGCTTAATAAGCACTGCCTTAAAGTGTCCAACGGGTTTGCCTTCCAGAAGCTCACAATCTTCTCTGCTGCATAAACATGGTATGGACATGTGGCATTTACTTTTAAGTGTAAATTATTTAAAATTAAATGATATTACAAATTCAGTTCTTCAGTAACACTAACCACATTTCAAGTGTTCAATAATCATGTGTCTAGTAAATACTATAATGGATATATTGGATATATATTAGGTAATACTATATTGGAAAGTGCCCATATAGAACATTTCCATCATGGCTGAAAGCTCTATTAAAGGCATTTCTCTGGATCAAGGATAGATTATTTATGTTGTTAATGATCAAGACATAAATATTTTAGGCTTTGTGGTCTATGTACAGTCTGTTGCATGATCTTTTCTTTTAAAAATACATTTTAAAAAGTAAAAGCAATTCTTAGCTAGTGGGTAGTATGAAAACAGATCGTGTGCTGGATTTGACCCATAGACCATAGTTGGTAGATTCATGCCCAGGATGATGTATTAGTACATAAAACAAATGCATCGGTAGAAATACTTAGAATATATGCAAAGTATTATGTGTTGACTGAAAAAGATCTCAAATCAAAAGCAAAACACATAAAGCTTCTAGCTTTTATTCTCATTTAAGTTATTCCTTGATTTTAATCTGATTTTTTTCCTATACAAAGCTTCTAAGGAAGGGCAGAGATGGTGCAACATATGTCCTGAGTTCTACCCAGGGCAATAAGACACAGCTGCACCAAGAAGGGACCGACAGATCAGCACTCTACATTGACAAAAATTTCATACCTGTAACTTGGTACAGTGTAGCAATTGCAACAATAATGGTATCAAAATAACAGAAACAATAAAGTCTATTTTATTTGTGACCCCTCTTTCTCACAAGAATGTGAGGCTCCTGTAAATCTTTAAACAATTGTTTCTGTGAGTCTTGAAATCGTTCAGGACTCACAGAACAAAACCACACTGATCCACACTCCTTATTTATTTAACACCTGTGTGTATGGAAATTCTGTTTTCTGTAACCACAGCCTGGAAGCCCTCAAAAACCACTTCACAGTAAACCCTTCTTGAGATTCCACTAAATTGCAATGTTTCCCAGCGAATGGGACAGAATGTTTTAACGTAACTTATGTTTTGCTTAAGTTTTACATAATATGGTCATTTTAGCCCCACATTGACCTCAAACTGTATCAAAAAATTAAGAAAAAATCCAGTGGCAGACATGGGACTGTCATCAGAATTCCCCTTGCCGAAACAGAAGATTATTGAATCTAGCTCTAGGGCCTGGTCTGATCTTTCCTTTGAATGAGTTTCCTTCTGAGAGGGCCCCCTGCTCCTCTCCTCTGCTGAGAGCATATGTTCTATTTTCCAATGTTTCCAGGCATGTCTGGACTCTAGCACTGATAATAGCCCACATTTAGGTGGTATCTGCAACATATACAACAGAGAAGGAATCAAAATTATTTAAATTTTTTTTGATTTGTGATAACTCACCAAAGTAAGAGCAAAATAATTTTTTAAAGATATTTCTAATTAGTAATTTAAGTTACCGACTGTTGAACAATGTGGATTTGAACTACGTGGATCCATTTATCAGCAGATTTTTTTTTTTAAACTAAATACTGCAGTATTATATGATCCCCATTTGGTTTAATCTGCAGATGGGGAATCGGGGATACAGAAGGCCAACTGTAAAGTTATAAGCAAATTCTCAAATTCAAGGAGGGTTGGCACCCCTAATCCCTGTGTTCAAGGGTCAAATGTATTATATTATTTTATGACAAATATCAAATAAAGTTCAAATGGTAAAACCGTAAGAACATTTCATTTTACCTTTGTTGACAATCATTTATAATAGTAAAGAGTATACTTTTCGTCTAAAAATTAATTTTTTACTTTATTTGGGTTAAACATTGTCTCGTGATTTATGGTACTTAAACTATTTCTTATATTTAAACTTGACATTACTTCTACTTGTGAACAGGAAAAGAACTCTTCTTTCATTTATACAGGAAAAGAACTCTTCTATCTGAACCTCATTAAATTATTTGTCTGATTATGTGCATTGTAAATGTTTTAATAATAGAGTTACTTGAAATACATAATGCTACTGACAGCTAATTATACTGTAAATTGCATTACAGCATGTTTGCTATTTCAATTTTACTCTTCAGCCTGGAGGTATAAAATCTGCAGTTAAGTATTCAGAGTATAATTACTTTAATAAATGTGCCATACCCTGTGTGTATTTTCTATCTCCTATTCATTAAAAGAACTGTAACTATGCACCAACAACAAAAAACTTAATTTTCCCATATCAAAAGATAATTGAATTTTAAATCTGTAACATTTAAATGGAAAAGTGTTAAGAGCCTCGAAAGCATGCTGATTACTTACTGAAAATACAGGTATAAGTTAACTAAACTTTATTTTCACATTGTATGTGGTTTGCTCTAAAATTTCATTGGATAATTTCTCACCAAAAAGATATGGGAAACAATATTATATAAATATTTTATTTATATATATATATATATATATATATATATATATATATATATATATATATATATATATACATATGTATATAAAACAGCTCTTTGGGCTGAGAAAAAAGAATTAGATTATACATGAAGACAACTACAGATACTAAATCAGCGGAAAATGTTCAACACGTGGAGGACACAGCTAAAAATGTCCAGAACCCAGTTAGAAAAAATATTGTATATGACACACTATTTGAGGGTTATTTTGTTTGTTTGTTTTCTCTGTATTGCAACATCTCTACTAGAGTATGTCCTATTAGCTGTATGTTTTGCCAAGTACAAAACTAGGAAACAAAATTTTGCTAAAGCCTTACGACAAAATCTTATGACCTCAAAGTGATCAAGTAGTCTATGTAAACCTCAGTGAACATGTGCAGAAAAGAGTTAGCACTGCAGGCTCGAGACTCATTCCTAAGGGCCTACTTGTCAAGCTTGCTCTTGGCTGGTGACTGGGATTCCAGTGGGTAAGCACTTCCTTACACTAGTATAAAACTTTCCTCAATGATGAAACTGCTCACTGTGCTAAAATTATGGCTAATGCTGAACATCTTATTTCATTCTCAGAGTCTAGAATTTTGATATGTGCTAGGTAGGGCATTATAAAGAGTCTAACTTTATATTGTTTGATTGTAAATATTAAGTTTTAACCCCTGTCTCTCATTCCTACCTTTTTAGCCCACATCCGGGTAAGCTAATCAGAAAGCAGGGGCCGACTCCTTTCTTTAGTGTTGGCAAGAGATACACATCTTTCATCCCTGCCCCATCATTTAAACCCCATTGAAACCCCAAGCCAATGTCCTTCCTAAGACCTGCTTCAGTGCCATGCTGCTACCATTCTTCCACCAGCGAGTCTCACTATGTGAGTAAAAACCTCTTCATACACTCTCAGCGTGTGTGTGTGTGTGTGTGTGTGTGTGTGTGTGTGTGTGTGTGTGTGTGTGTGTGCTGTAACATCAGTCTCAACATGCGAACCAAATTTTGTTTGAGGGGACATCCTGCTCTGTAGGTTGATCACAAGATAGAGAGTGCCTACACAATCAGCCTCTACAGAAACCTTGGATACTAATTATCTTCCTGTAGATGAAACTTTATACATGTCACAGTCTTTTGCTGGAGAAATCATGCATATCCTACAATGCTACTGGGAAAGAACTCTCTGAAGATTGTACAATTTCCTCCAGACTGCCCCATGTGCTTTCCTTCTTCTGATTTTTATTCTTATAATTTTGCTATAATAAATGATAACCATAAGTATAACAGTCCTTTAGTACTGTGAGTCTTTCTACAGAATCACTGAACCTGACAGGGTCTCAGGGACCCCTGACATAAAACATTTATAGAATTTCAGTGGATTGAATTAGATTCAGAAGAGCACACAGGTCTCATTTCTTATGTCACATTTGTCTTCTGGAAGCACTTGGCTAGAGTCCATTTACGCAACTGATACTGATACCATGTGTGCTCTATCTGCAGAGAATTTCACTATCAGTTACTTCAGTAATGTACACAGGGACAGAGTGGTTTTGCTAAAGTCTTTTCCAACTCTAACCAATTGATTCATAATAATAAACCACCACTGTGAGAAATAAAAACATGCATTTGTCATACCACTATAAAAAGTGGTGTTGAATATATTTTCTAATAAAAGTAAATCTGAGAGAAAGAGTAAATATAGAATTAGAGAAATACTGCTGTAGTCTTCCAAAAGCAAGTAAAAACATACATGGTACATTCAGCAGGCCTTTGGAATACGTAAATAATTGCATTTATACAGATAATGATAAATACGCCTTAGAAAACTAAGTTAGTTTTGAGATTGATCCTAACAAAATTATAGGTTCCGGTTTCAATTTGAAAGATTGTTCACATTATGAAAGCAATTCACATTCATATTAAACATATAAATCGCAGGAAAAAATCTTTAAGGACAAAATGATAGGCACTTGTATTCTCATTATCCTGTGATAACTTTGTTATGATTTACGTGTGTGTATCTTGCATGCATGTGTCTTAATCTACTTTCCTCTTTCTCTCTATATATAAATTATTCAATCAGTAAAAATTTTAAAGCACTTTTAAAATAGTTTTCACTTTAACATATGTTATATTTTATTTTTTGTTTCTTTTCCAAAACATTATTTTTAACATTCCACATCACAGTTTTAATATTAATACTTTTACTAATCTGGAAGAAGTCTGTACAGACTAAAGAAATAAAGGATTTTAAGAACAACTTTATGCCAATTAAATTTGACAAATTGTATGAAAGTGGTTGTTTTAAAAACAATGTATCAAAAATAAAGGAAGCAATAGATAATCTGAAAGTCTGATGTCTATTATTAAAGTAAAATTTTTAAAAACCCTACAAATTATAATGTACAAGTAGCCCCATACAGCTTCCTTAGAACCCTTCCACACATGTAAGAAAGGAATGGTAGTAGCCTTACAAAAATCCTCCAGATAATGAAAAAGGAGGAACACAAAGCAATTAATTTTATGAGACCTCAGTAACTTTGATAGTAACATTAGAAAACTATACTAGAAGGGAAAAAACAGAAAAACATCACTCTTATAAACAGATTTCAGAATTATAAACAAAATATTAGCAAAAGAAATCAGGTGATAAACAAAGGTATAAATACATCCAATAAAATAGGTTAATTTCTAGAATATCTGAGCAATTGTAGCATCCACAATACTTTTAATATAATTCATAATATTGACAGAAATAAAAGACCACAGTGTATCTATAGATACAGAGAGTTAGGTTGATAAAATAATCAATCCATTCATGACATTAACTTTTAGTAAACTAAAAATAGAGGGTAACATTTTTATTTAAACAAACAAACTCCCCAAATCTACAACTGTAATCAATAATAGTGAAATATAAAAAGCTTAACCCTGAGTTCAGTATGAGGCAAGGATGCCTGGTATTGCTAATACTGTAAAACATTGTACAGGGGCCACACCAGAACAATAAGGCCAAACTTAAAAAAAAAAATCAATGCAATGTAAGAAAATATGATTTCATATCATAAAAATATTTTAAAAGTAAAAACATGGTTTGGGGAGGAATAGATAATTGCCATTATTTGCAGATAAGACATATGCACCAGAAAGCTAATATGTTGAAAAGAGTCAAAGCAAAATGTTCTGAAGGTCCTCAACTACTTGAAAGATCATCTGCTGTTGGAAATAAAAATAAGTAGAAAAAATTTCAGAGAAGCTAACACATGTATGACCTGTGATTAGGCAAATTTCAGTCCTGGGTAAATAACCTAATGGCAATATGCTAATACTTTTATAAAAGACATGTACAAGAATGTTCATAAAGGCAGTACTTGTTACAACCCAAAACTGGAAACTAGTCAAGTGCCCATCAACATCAGAATGAAGTTGTGTTATTTTACTTAATAAAACAGGATTTAATAATTACAGTGAACAAACTTTAATCACATAGAAAAATATGAAAGAGTATCATAGTATAATGTTGACATAATACCAAAAAAACCAAAGAGTATTTTCTGTATTAATGAAGTTTCAAGACAAGAAAATCTCCTCTTTGGTGTTAGAAATCAAGATTAGGGCTTATCTTGGAGTAGGTGGGGTTAGTGGTGGGAAAGGGGTAGAAAGAAGCCTTCAGGGATGTTGATACTTTCCTGATTCTTGAGTTACTTGGACATTTTCTGTTTCCATAAATATTCAATGAAGAGTTTAAATATTTTTCTTTGTACTTCATTTTATTGTAATTTTCCCTAAAGTACACTTTAATTTATTCTTGAGAATTTTTGTATGTATCAGTCACCTTAATCAGAGTATCATAAAACAAAATATACACATAATTTGAAGCTTATTTTTAAAAATATCCCATTGTCCTAGATCTCTAATTTTTATAATTGAGTTTTTAATAATATTTTATAAAATCATTATCAGTTAAGTTTTTAAAAAAACTTACCACCAGTACATGATTATCAAAATCAGTACAAGATACATATGTATATATCTTATATTTGACCAATATTTATTAAAAATAATACCTTAATTTGATAGAAAAGCCTTATTTAAAATTGTTACATACACAAACGGCTACTAATATTTGCTGAACTGGAACAGTTTTCAACAGTCTTCCTTTCTATAGCTACAGGCACTGAGAAAATTTGTTCACATAAAAAAGTAAATAGAAATTACAAAGTATTTTAGTAATGTCACAACTTCTTGTACACCTCCTGACTTACACAACAAAAGTTTTATAGTAATTTATCATCAAAAATTATTTTAATGATCTACAAGATGAATACTGAATTTTGTTTTTCATTCAGTATGTTCAGAATCAAAAAAAAAGGACCAGTTTTAAAAGGATTTGTTACTCAGGAATCGGCATTTCCTGTTTTTTCAATAACTTCAGTTAAGCATAATATTTTAAAATATCTCTTTGCTGGTTATATGGCAGTTTGTTACTCCCAGCATATTTTTCCCTGGTAAGATTCCAAATATGTAAGAGATATTAAGAAGGGACAATTTTGAAAGTGTAAGAAAGATTGGCAGGTGAATTCTTATAATGATCCATTTTAAAGAAGAATGAAAATAGGGTATAAGGATCTGAAAATGATCTTAAGATTGTTTGTAGTATCACGAACTTTGGGAAAGTGTCATGTTTCCTAAGATAACCATAGATCATTATAAAGACTGCTACACTGTTCTGCCTTTCAACTCGATCGTTGTCCACATACCCAACTATAAGAACATTCTATAGCCAGCCCACATGTACCTACAAAAAGGCTGACTGGAATTGTAGAGGGCCAAGGGAGTGGTGCATTAGAAAGCATAAACAGTTGAATTTTTAGAGGAATGGAGATTCATGTCCAATAGTAAGTGACTTAGGACCACCTGTAAACTGCTTAACTATTCTGTGGTCAAAGAGAGAAATGAGTGAAAAAGAGGAGAGAGGGAAACATATATTTAACAAATTTCTTAGAAAATATATTAAATGACTGTTCATAGATTTTTATTTCAAAGAAAATTATGATTAATCTGACCACAGCAGGGCACTTGATACAGAAGTGGGAGAAAATAATTTAAATGGCAAACACTCATTTCAAGATTGTTTCTCACGAACACAAACTGCATTCTTAATGTATAATAATCTTTATTTCCAGATAATCACTTTAATTATTATTTTTATAACGCATTTTAAAATATTACTGATGTTGAGAGAAGACTCAAGAAATACACATACATAACAAAGCTGCTGTTATTTCCTTATATGGTTTGATGAGAACAAATCAATTAAGTTTTTATTCCATAGTGAAAGAAAATTCAGCTTATATAAAGAGACATACTGCTAAGATTCTTTAGAAATATTTTATTCAAATGTAAGAAAATACTTTTTCTGTCATAGTGAATTATTTTTTCATGTTTCTATTGAACTTGACACTTTGTTTCCTTTGAATAGGATTTTAGTTAAAAGCCATGAACTTGAAAGTTTAGTTTACTGACACGAAAGAAATTCTCTGAACTTTTTTTCGTGTCACCATTCTTATCTTATAATATCCCCTTGACAATTTTGACTATCATCACAGACGTTTAATGCCTGCTAATCTAACTTGTCTTCAAACCATTTCATAGGAAATTTACATACACAAAGAATTCATGCAAATAATGGGGTTACTTACTCAATCTTTCGTAGCATGGAGGCTGTGCATATAAAGGAGGCTGCTAAAAGATTTCCCAACATTATGGCTCCAGGTTTAAACTGCTGACATTTTTTTCATAGGAAGTGTGGGTGTCAGGAGACATTTCTCACTCCCATTGGTTCTGTTGCTGCCTTTTGTTGTCTTTTCAGTACAGTCACTAAACTCTTTCCATCTCCATCCTGGAAAACTAATGCTACCTAGAGATACTATCGCTTGTTCCTTGTCCTGGCATAGGAGTTGCTTTGCTTTCCATTCCCAATCATCTGGCAGAGATAAAATTTAAGAGAAAGAAAGGAATGGAGACATTTACGCTTAGCCTTGGCTGTTAGCTTGCAGAGTCACAATTTTAAGTGTTTCACTATGAGGAGGAACAGAAAGGACTGAAGTCTATTGTTTCAACATGAGTGGTTTTCCTTGAGTTGGAAACATTTGTCCTCTATCCAAATAGTAAACTTTATTTCACTTGTATGTTTTACTCTCCTGGACAGCTCTTCCTGTTTATTTTCTTTTTTTCTTTCTCGTTTTTAGTCATGGCCTAGCCTTGAGAGAGAAAAGACTGATGACCAAAGTTGTCTGGTGATTTACTAGACCATCCACTCAATGCACTGTGAAAAATCTCATTCTTTTACTAATGTTATTATTTACTAAGAAGCAGACACCAAATGCTGTCACTGAAGCTGCTGAGCTTCCCAAATCAATCCTTTAAAAATTAACTTTATGTTTAGTGTTAAATAACTTATAAAATTAGCTTGAAGTGAAGCTATGCTAAATGTCTAAAACTGGTTTATAAAATAATTGACCACTGTAGCTGCCAAGTTCAAACTTAGATTAGTATTCATTTGGCATCTTTCCATACCAATTATTTCAGACTCAAAATTTTATCTTCTGTGGGAACACTCCCTAGCCTTTGTCTGTCCCTTTTAAACTCAATTTCAGTCATCGCCATCCTTTTTCTTGGAAATGTGAATGTTGGGTTAATTAAAAAAAAAAATGACAAAAACAAAACTGAATTACAAGGGAATATTTAAATGTGAGAATTAAGACAATAATAAAAAGCAACAAATGATTAATGTTGTGAACATTTACAAAGTTTATATGAATTTACTTTTTAGTACCTCCACCCATGATGCTGTAAATAAAAAATGAGATAAAATAAGAGGCGGAATGGTCATCATTATCAACCAAGATCAGATTTTCAGGCGCCCTTTTCGTTTCTACAAAGAGAGCAATTTTGTTATTTAATACTTTATAGTCTGATTTGGTGTATATAGTGTCATTATTAGTTTTAAGTAACTTTAATTATAAATGCAAATAATTTCATTATATTTATTACAATGATTAAAATGGCCTGCCTAGTGTCTTTTGTTATTGTCAATAAGCTGTAAAGAAAAACTACCCAGAATTTGAAAATAAGTCAAAAGAATATACTGTAGGATTTCAATGCCATACTGGGTACTGTTAAACCAGCTCCCTCTGCCCTTAGGATTATTTAATTACCTAGTGGAATGTTCCTGTGTGCTGACTTTGCTATTTACTGTTTGGTTAAAGCCTAGACAATGTAAGGTGCATGCTAACATGCAGATTTCTGTCCCAATGAGAAGAAAACCCCAGAGTTTATGGTTTTATCACCCTATAGGGCTTTTTCTAGTTTTATATCTAATTTAATCGTACTGATCTAATTTCTTTTTTTCCAGAATGACTATTAATTCCCAATTTTTCAAAATGTTCTTTGAATTAGCATTATAATTTTACTGATTTCCTCATTAACGAGTTACTAAATCTTTGACACATGTTCATATTATACTTGTAGAAGAGGTATGCTTTTAACTTTTTAAAAATTACATTTTGACAGTATAAAATGAAGTTTACTCCCCTATATGTTCCTTTGTTTCATTACTGAGTTAAATTTTATATATTCACCTACCATAATTGAAATTGTTAAATCAAAAATCGAGTTGCAAGTTTAAAATGTTTATTAAAAGAGTCAAAAATGTTTAACTTTCTGTGATTGACCAAAGAAAAAATTTTTGTAGATAAGCTTTGATTCCCATATGATTTTACAGCTGACAAAAATCATGCAAATTAATGCTGAATTTTCTGAAACTCTTCACTTTGATCTCAATACCAGTTAGCTCTAAACTTACCACAACTCAGTAACCATTTTAAGAGGCAGATTTGTTCACTGGTTCATGTGTCTTTATTTCTTTTTGTAAGTGTATAAACCCTGAACTATTTTATCCCCTTTTCTTGCTTGACTCTTGTCTAATTGGAATTAATTTCTTCCACTTTTCTCTGCCCTATGATGGTTTGCCCACAGAAATCTACAGTCAAGTGCATTTTCCTTCTATTCTTACAATTCAACTTAACTTTTAAGAAGGATTTAGGTATGAGCTTCTCTTATGTCAGAATACTCCTCATCACATTTCTTACTGAAACTATGCATACACGTTTAAGGCAAAGGTAACAATAAACGAAAATTTAAAATTTAAATATTTCATATCATTTACAAAGTATAGTAAACAGAGTTTATTTCCTATAAATCTCCTCTATTGAAATGTGTAAAACTGTCAGGAATAGACATGTAAATTTTACTTGGATTGAGGAATCAGTGTCAGGAGATGATGTCATTTGCATGATGTAAGTATTCACAGCTTTTATAATCAAAGCTGATAAAATAGAAAAATATCTCTTTTTACTCTACTGAGCATATTGCATTTCTACTGGGGGAAGGTAGTTTATGAAACTTCAGAGAAAATTATGTTGGAATTTTCAAAGTACTCAACTTGATGTGCTGATGTGTTTCTTCATATAATGTACTGGCAGCTGTGAGGTTTCTTTGTCAATCAGAAGCACCAGTGAGAAGCATTTCCATATCACAACAAATTTGTCTTGCTAAAGCACCATCAATGTAAACCAGACGATTTTATTTCCCACTGTTAAAAATATGAAATAACATGTAAACCAACCTAAATCACATTTTTTCTTCATGCAAATTATCTTATTGAAATGTTCTCTCTGCTCACTCAAGCTCTAGTCCAAACACCAGAAAGACACCTCCATGTTCTGTCTGCAGAGTATAATGTACTTCCTCAAAAAACTTTATGTGATTGATGGTTTAGAATATTATGTTTAACATTCTCATTTACATATCATCATTTTCTCCTATACCAGTTGAGGAAATCAACCTACTTTAGGTCTTTCTACTACACTCTCTCCCATGTATGTTTGTTTATTCTGGGAATTAGAATAGAGTTTATTATTTTCAAATAAACCATTGTCATATTCTTTGTATCTAGAAGCAATGATATCGCCATTCTGTTTTACGGAAGTATTTGTTTCAGGGTTTGGTAAATGAAGCAGAACCACTACGAGTGATAAAAGCGATTTATTATGCTGTTGTGATCTTATATAACTGTGAGAATGAGTTAGACCCACTACATCGGTCTGTTATCCTGACAACTGGTACTGGTCCTGCGGTCAGCAGGTCTGGTTATCAGGGAGGAAACATGAACATGAAAAAGGGGCAGCCATGCAAACTGGGCCCATCAAAGGTGAGCTGAAACCCACTGAAATTAATCCATGCCTTTCTTTTATCACTTCTATCCTGTAACCTCAGTGTAACTTGCAGAAGATCTGGTACACTACATCACAGAACTCCATGTGAACCACACCTAAGAGTTGAGGAAGCTAAACAGAGGGATCAGGTAGAAGCTGAAGTCCAGATGCTGCACTAAAGAGATGGAGAATTTGGAGGAGCTGAGGGCCCTGAAACCACCTGTCACCGTCAGTGACCTAACTGAGGTGTGACAGTGTGCTTGAGCTGAAGCAACTCCTGAACTTCTATGATAGTTCTGTGATTCACTTCCCCTCCTAAATCCTGTGCACACTTCTCTTGTAGCCTAAGAAGCATGTGATTACTGCTCACTGTCCTTTAAAATTTAAATTTCCCCAATTGAGATTGTTTTTATTCATGTCTTACTTGTCCAGATAGGGCTTAATAATATTTTTCAGGAAATTAACATGCAGAGTGAACTTTCTATTTGTTGAACATCTGGGGAATTTTTGTTTCTTTTCAACATTCTGAGCTATGGAACAACGTTGTTATTGGTGGTAGTGGTGGGGCTATTTTTGCTGCCGCTGCTGTGTTATATTGCTACCCTTATTATTGATTTGAGACCTCTAAGAGGTTCATTTATACTTTCCCTGTCATCTTCTTTTTTATTCTCCTAAAGATGATTATGCAAGATTATAGCGATCTTTGAAATTCAGCATTTTTAGTGGTATAGTCAGATACTATCTCTTCTCATTAATTTTCACTGTAATAAATGAGCTATTTTCATTTGGAGATTCCCATCTATTTCACCTCAGGATACTTTTTTTTTCCCCTTAGTAAATAATTAAAGTGTCCTTTTACTAGTGTCTACATGTTGTTGTTGTTGAGGTTGTTTAATTTTTAGGAGTCAATTATTTGTATGTGGAAGTGCTATCCATTTTCTGTCCCACTCAGCTGTTTTTTAAAAAATTGTAATTTTCATCACTGTTATTACCTATTAAGTTAAGGAGAATATCTTAGGTTTCAAAGGCTCAGCCACCATTTTAATAGCTAGATACTTTTCCTGGTTGAGTTTGTACTTTTCTGCTTTGATGATAGTTTAAATTTATCTGTGATTATTTGCATTATTCCATTTTTTCATAAATCTGATGACACCTTTATATATATGTATTTTCCACCCTTTTTACACTTTTCCTGATCCTATAATTCCCTTGCCACACTGGGCTCCAACTTCTTCTGTATATTTTTATTTTTACGACTTCAAAGTTGCCCAGTTTATAGCCAAGACTTCTGTTCTTTATTCATCAATTGAAGACTAAAATTTAAAACCTATAAACAGTATTTATACTGTTTTGACTTTCTATATATTTATCTATGTTGAGAGATATAATATGCTAGGATTGCATTTCTTCTTATATGAATCCTGTATGAGGACCCTTGTTCGAACAGAAGTTGAATGTTATTTTTAAGCATTAATGTCACATACTCTATTAATTGCTTAAAAACATACCACTTTTGAAATTTATGTTGACCCTTTTATTATGGATTTCATTTTATTTCTTTTCTTTAATTCTCTCTTTTGAGCTTCAAAATGTCTTTGTTATTTTTACTAGGTTTGTGTTAAGGATTTATGCTCAATATAATTCAAATTTTGAGTAATGTCTGCTTTCTAGTTTCCAGAAAGGAATCTCCTAGATATCTCCAAGTTTCTTCTTTGAGAATGGGAAAAAGAACTCCTAACACTCAGACTGTAGACAAATCATCCATTTTGTTTACAGAAATCATCCATTTCGTTTGTTGCTGGTGTGTCGGTTGGCTGTTTTTTCATTTTCTCCATTATCAGCCTCTAAGCGAACTCGTAGCTGTGGCAGTGACTGCAATGGAAATCTGGAGGGAACAAAATTTAGAGGGTCTGGAAACTTTTTTGATTTTGAAGTTGTGGTTGCAAGAGGACTGGGCCAAAACCTAGTATTTTTCTTTTCTCACTGACCTCCCATCACTTAACCCTGGATGTGGTTTTAGTTGCTGAGGTTCAGGGCAGAGCTAACGAACTAAATCAGCTCCTCACCTTTATGGATGAAGAGTGAAAAATGGAACCATAGGGAACCAAAAATTACTGCAGAGATCAAAGAAAGGAAAGAGCTCAAGAAAACAACCTCACAAAATTTTTATGAATCCCTCAGCTCACCACTGATTTGAAGGTCTCAAATCAAAAATAAAATCTCTCTTTAAAAAAAGTCAAAGAAATATGATCAAAATGAATCAAAGAATGCAAAATAAAGGAGATGATAAATATGTACTATATCAATAAACTTGAAAACAGAATTATGATAAAACAAAATAATATTAATAATGTTTATTTGATGAGGTCAATGGAACTGATAAATATTTAGCAAGGCTCACCACAGCAACAACAAAGAAATAGAAAACATATATTACCAATATCAGGAATAAAAGATGGGATATAACTAAAGATGCAACAGACACCAAGAGAATGAGGGAGTGCTGTAACAAAACCTACAGATAATTTTGGTAGCATAGATGAAATAGAATTGAAATGAATTTCAATATCTTGAAATCTACAAAATACGAAAACTTACTTAAGATGAAATAGCTAATCTCTATAGTCCTATAACTATTAAGAAATTGAAATTAAAAACATTTCACACACACACACACACACACACACACACACACACACACACAAAACCCAGCTTCAGGCCCAAATGTTTTTACTGTCATATTCTATCAAACATTTAAAGAAGAAATAACACTAATTCTACAAAATCCCTTCTGGAAAATAGAGTACAAGAGAACATTTTGTAATTAATTTAATGAGGCCATCATTATCCTCATACCAATATCAGGAAAATACAATACAAAAAAGAAAATAGTAGATTAATATCCCTCATGTACATACATGCAAAATTCCTCAAAAAAAAATCAGCAAATTTAATCAAACAATATGTAAAAATGAATACATCACAGCCAAGTGTGGTGTATTCCAGGAATGTTAAGTCTGGTTCGATGATAGAAAATCAAGTCAGTTTAGTTCACCATACCGTGAATCTCAAGGAAAAAAAAAGATATATCAATTGACATAGAAAAGGCATTTTGCAAAAACACAACATCCATTCATAATGAAAACTCTCACTAAACAAGGAATAGAAAGGAATACACTTGACTATAAAAGGAATCTATAAAAAGCTTGCATCTAATATGCTGAATGATGATGACTGAAGGGTTCTATGCAAGATCAAATAAAAAAGGCAATGATAGCTACACCTACCACTCCTATACTTGTACACTCCTACACTCCTAGTCAATATTGCACTTGAAGGAAGAACAGAAGAAAGGAAGGTGAAGAAAGGGTTATATGTGTATAATAAACTGGGTAAGTCATCTAGAAATAAATAAAACAACTAATATCACTTCCAATTTGAGTCTTTAGGAGAATGCAAGTTTGACTTGGAATTCAAAAGTGAATTACTAAAAAATTTACTGCATTATTGAATTAAAGGGACATATCATGTACTTATTATATTAGACACAGAAATAAATGAGTTTTTAGAAATCCCAATACCCTTTACAGGAAATTAAAAAATAACAAATTAAGAATAATAGCTAACTTTTGTAAACTGATAAAGCTATGTACAATAAATCTATATTAATGCATAGATAGCATTCCTCTAGGTACTGAGAACAAAAAAGGATATTCTATACCACCAATTTTATTCAACATTGTACTGGATGTCAAAGTTAGGACACTAATGTGTAGGAAAAGAAGTATGCCAATTGGAAAATAAAAGAAAAAACATTATTTTACTCAAATTATGTGATTGTGTTAACAAGAAAATCCAAATGAATATTTTGTATAAAATTACTGCATTTGGTGAGAGTTCACTATATTGCTGGATATCAATTCAGTACTAAAATAAAATGCAAATTACCATATGATCCAGTAATTTCACTTCTGGATATATACCCCAAAACATGGAAAGCAGAGTCTCAAAAAGTTACTTGTAAACCCATATTCATAGCAGCATTATTCACAGTAGACAATGGAATACTATTCAGCCTTAAAAACAGAAGGCATCCTAACATATGCTAACAACATGGATGAACATTGAGAACATTATGCTAAGTGAAAACAAAGTCAGTTACAGAAAGACAAATACTATATGATTCCACTTATATGAGAATAGTCCTAGAATACTTAGAATAGTCAAACTCATAGAGATGGAAAGAAAAAATAGTGATTGTCAGACACTTGAAATGGGGAGATGAAGAGCTGTTGCTTCAAGAATATATAGTTGCAGTTTTGTAAGGTGAAAAGAGTTTTGGAGATTGGTTTTACAACAATATGAACATAGTTAATACTACTGAACTTAAATATGGTTAAGACAGTGAATAATTTTTTATGTCTATTTAACCACAATTTTAAAAATTAAGTGGATTTATACATATCTTTTTTAGTGTCATTTTTCCCTTTTCTTTGCCTTGTAAAATCCATTGTCAACTATGCTAACTTTTCCCTACTGATTTTCTCTAGGTAGTACATCTTCTTTCTAACTATCCACACTCTTAATATCCATAGTAATTTATTAAAGCCACATCTATTAAGTGCTTAAAGAATCTAGGCACTAGTGTATGAACTAAGGAAACAGTGGACAACAGACAAACAATGCCTTGCCTTGAGAGCCAAAAAACATTAAAAAGTATATACACACAAACACACACACATACACACATACATATGTCTACTGGCCATTTGTATGTCTTCATTGGAGCATTGCTTGTTTAGGTCTTCTGCCAATTTTTGGATTGGGTTGCTTGTTTTTTATTATTACATTATCTGGGCTGTTTATATATCCTGGAAATTAAGCCCTTGTCAGTCTCATCTTCTGCAAATACTTTCTCTCATTCCATAGGTTGTCGTTTTGTTTTGCTTATGGTTTCCTTTGCTATGCAAAAGCTTGTAAGTTTAATTAGGTCCCATTTGTTTATTTTTGCTTTTATGTCTATTACCTGGGTAGACTGACCTGGGAGAACATTGCTACAATTTATGTCAGATAATGTTTTGCCTGTATTTTCTTCTAAGAGATTTATAGTGTCTTGTCTTATGTTTAAGTCTTTAAGCCATTGTGAGTTTATTTTTATGTATGGTGTGCGGTAGTATTCTAACTTCATTGACCTACATTCAGCTGTCCAGTCTTCCCAACACCATTTGTTGACGAGCCTGCCTTTACTACCTTGCATATTCTTGCCTCTTTTGTCAAAGATTCATTGACCAAAAATCTGTGAGCTTATTTCTGGGCTTTCTATTCTGTTCCATTGATCCATATGTCTGTTTTTGTACTAATACCATGCTGTTTTGATTACTGTAGCTCTGTAGTGTTGTCTGAAGTCTGGGAGGGTTATTCCTCCAGCTTCATTCTTTTTCTTCAGTATTGCTTTGAACCCTCCTACACTGTAGGTGGGAATGTAATTTGGTTCAGCCGTTATGGAATATAGTATACAGATTCCTCAAGAAACTAAAAATAGACTTACCATATGATCCAGCAATCCCACTCCTGGGCATATATCCAGAGGGAACTTTAATTCAAAAAGACACATGCACCCCAATATTCATAGCAGCACTATTTACAATAGCTAAGACCTGGAAACAACTTAAATGCCCATCAACAGATGACTGGATAAAGAAACTGCGGTATATTTATACAATGGAATGCTACTCGACCATAAAAAATACTAAAATAATGCCATTTGCAGCAACATGGATGGACCTGAAGATCGCCATTATAAGTGAAGTAAGCCAGAAAGAAAGAAAAATACCATATAGCATTTATACGTGGAATCTAAAACAAAGACAAAACTTACTTAAAAAACAAAAACAGACTCACAGACATAAAAAACAAACTTACAGTTACCAGAGCAGGGTGAAGGCAGTGGGAAGGGATAAATTGGGAGTTTGAGATTTGCAGACAGTATCTACTATATATAAAATAGATAAATAACAAATTCACATGGCATAGCACAGGGAACTATATTCAATATCTTATAGTAATCTATAATGAAAAAGAATATGAAAATGAATATATGTATGCATATATGACTGAACTATTATGCTGTACACCAGAAACTGACAAAACATTGTAAACTGACTGTATTTCAACTTAAAAAAGTATATATATAAATATATACTTTAAATTATTAGATATCTATATTAGATAACTTTAAATTGTGATAAATACAATTTAAATAAATGAATAGAAGGTAATAAATGTGGGATGCACAGAGAAAGCTTTGCCTAATAGGACTTTTAGGCATAAATATGGATTGCAAATAGAAGCCTGCTTTGTGAATAGCTGGGGAAAGCTTTCATGGGACATGGAAGAAAGAATATAAAAACCCAAGAAATTGGAACATGTTCAGGGATTTCAATGACCATAATAAGACTAACATGAGTGGAATATGGGGAAATGAGGATTAGGAGATTTGGTGGTAAGGGACAGGAGAGGCCAGTTATGCAAAGACTTTGTAAACCTTGATAAACACTTTAGATTTCTTTTTTTAGCTAACAATGGAAGACATTTGAAAGTATAACCAAGGAAATGATATAATATATGACATAACATATGTATCTTTTCAGATAGGCAATAGATTGAATGGTTTTACAGTAATATTGGAGATAATTGAAGAAACCAAAGTCCTGTAGTGGATAAATGAGGACAGAATTCATCTCCCATAGGATGAGTTCAGATGAGAGCAGAGCTGTTTCTTCCAATGTGTCAGGAGGAAACAGAAGTAGAAAAAGATTTACTAGTAAGCTAATTAAGCTTCAAGACCACTCTTGCCTTAACCTATGAGGGGCATCGATAATGTATTCATGTGAGTATGTGTTTTTGGTAAATTTTGTAAAATGACCTATTTTATCTGCAGTTAACTAACATCGCTGTTGCTTTCTGCTGGTGCTTTCCCTAGAGTCACAATTGGCTGGTGTCAAATGGTGTTGCAATGGTAACGGTTAATCTATATATAAGGGAAAGATGCTGAAAGGACACATTTAGTTTGGCTTTAGTGTTATTCTGGCTTCCAGGAATACTTGCACCTACTGTACTGATCTTCCTGTTACAAAAATGATTTTATTCAACTAATGCATTGTAAAGTAATGGAAATCATTTGTAACTTTGGCATTTATTCTAAACACAGGGTGTGCTAGGAAGACATACTTAATTGATCTGGAAAAAATAGAAGAAACATTTAATGTTGTGCCATTGGAAGGATAAAAGCTGAAATGTGTATACCAGAAAGAGTAACTGGACATAGTAGGCAAGAGTGAAATAGAACTGAATTATCAGCATTAGATCTTTATAAATTTAATTTGAATAAAAAATTAGGATTTCCCCTATCAGAACGAAGTAAGAAGGTGCAGAGGGTAGAAATTAACTAAATTAGATAAACACTTTAAAACATTATTTAAATAATTATATTATTCAACTATTATAGGACAGTCCCTGCTGCATCACCCTTTCTTTAAAGATAAATCTATGAGAAAAATAGCTATAGGTAAGTTCTTACCTCTGGATTCCCTTAAAATGTAGTGCTATGTAGGCACATAATTGATCCTTCTAAAATTCCTCCTAAACTCACCAATCATAGTTATGCAGTACAGCATCATAAACTACCAAGAGGTAGTGTGTCCCTTCTCTGCTTCCAATAAATTATTATCTTTTGACTTTTCCAGTAATTCTCAGGGCAGTAAAAGTGAAAGAAAAAAGTAACCAGTAGCTATTGATCACTGTATGTGAAATCTCATGGAGCTATATGATTTTTTTCTTTTAATGACAGATTACTATCTGTAGTCCCACAAATTAGAGCAAGTGCCATTTATAAGTTTCCTAAAAGGCAATGATGACAGAATTATTTTTGTTTTTTGGAAAGAGAAGTGGTTCTACACTTTCATGAAGCAGAGATATGGAGTGGGAAGAGAACACCGCCCAGATTCATGAGCTCGTATTTTCAGTTACTAACTAGTTATACCACTTTAGGTGGAATAAATCATCTTTCTGAAACTTAGTCTACCAATCTGTGTAATAATATAGTTATACTTATGCCCTCTAAGTCTGTAGACAGCACAAAATTATACCTTATAATTTTGCTCTACTGGAAACAAATACAAAGAGTTAGTCATCACATCTTGTAGGATTTCCATAAACCAAATAGATGTTATTTTTTGTAGATTTACGTTGGCAATACTTAGTAAGATTGGATATAGTACTATATGGTCAATTTTTGAACACTTAAATAAATAACTGAGTAAAAAATAATACTGTACTCATTTCTCAGAAACTAAGATACCTTCATAGAAATGTTTTATATATTCATTGGGGGTCTTCACCCTAAGGGCATAGAAGATTCTGCTGAATTATATTTACCTCTTCACAGAGTACTGAAGAGGAAAACTGAGAGTCAACAGAAGAAGACAGGAACCATTTTCCAGGTAAGTCATCTTCTGACACTCCATCTGGTCCAGAACTGACAGATTACCAGCAATTCTGGATGCAACAATAAAAAAGTGAAAATCTGGACTTACGCAATGTTTGAAAATCAATGAATGCCCTTCACTCAAGGAAAATGTTTCAATATACTTTTAAATCCTATGAAAGCTTCACAACGACTTCTAGAATGACATAAAGATCTCTATACACACACTTTCAAGTTAAACAACTATAACTGGTGAAAATTGTAAATTATCACAATATTTAAGTTTCTGGAAATTGTCCTAAGGGAACAGAATAAATAAAGAAACATTTATTCAGGTATATCTACCAAATCTTGATAGGAACAGTGAAAAATCTGTGACATTTGAGCCATAACTCTCTCTCTCTACCCATAAGCTCAGCATGACAGAAATTTCTACTCTTGCATGTGCAGCTGAATTGACAGGGCCTCCTACTCTTCAAACAACTAGTCAAAACCTCGAGTATCTCCCCAGGAGAGAGAGGCCACCAGTATTTTTCACTCAGCGTTGCTTCAAATTGCAGGAGCTCTGTGACAGGCAAGAACAGCTGAGAAGGCTGGGGTTCTCTTCTACCTAGCCACACTTGTAGGGCAGAGGCTCCATCTCAGCCTTAATGAGCTGAGAGTATGGGGCTCCAATTTTACTCACTGAAGCTCAATAGTAGGGTTGAGATTTTATGGTTGGTGAGGCAAACCCAAAATATCATAGGTTACTGCCCTTATGGAGTACCCCCACAAATACAGAAGAAGTGTCCTTTCAGGAGAAGTGGGCCCCTGTATTCATGCCCAGGCCCGGAGCAGTGGCATAGGGTTTTTGCCTGGTGCTGGGGGTGGAGATGGGGTAGCTCTGAGGCAATCCCTAAATGATTGACTTTATTTCGAACAGAGTTTGGGAGAGATCAAGCTTAAGAGCACTTTAGAACATAATGGAGTTTTTGTTGGTCAGAAATTAGAGTAGGCTGGTAATTCCATGAGACAACAAGCTAAACTCTATATAAACTACAAGTTTATCAGTGAACCAGGGAAAGAGATGGCTAATAACAGTTCCTGCATCAGAACAACCTCAAAGTCCTGCCTGAAAGAATACCCTTGGGGAGGGAAGCTAAATGTCATCTGATTAAATTGCAGAACAATTTATACCTGCAGCCACTGTCAAAAACAATAGAGATCAGATGGCAATTAGTGGAAGCTAATAGCTGGATGTGATACCAACAGAAGTAGCCCGATTAACAGAAATATCAGGGATGGAGACACTGAAAGACAGCACTGTGAACACCAGTGCCATCCCAGGGGGCCTGGGTGCAAGCCCGAGGCTATGTGCCTTCTGAAGAGTTAAATCAGGGTCTGCATCCTGCTGGGAGATTATTAGTAAGTGCAATGGTACATCCAAGGTACTAAATAAACAAACAAACAACATCAACAAGCTCTCAGTGAGGGGTTGGGGAGTGGGGTGTCATGCTGGTGGTGGCACCAGAATTCAGAATTACTGCAATGTATTTTCTAAAATATTCACTCTCTGATGAAAAGCATGAGATTATAAATAAGCAAATAAACAAAAGAGGGCAATGTGTACACAGGAAATAGAGATGAAATTGCCCATGAGGGGACCTAGAGCTTGAATTTAGCAGACAAAGACTTCAAAATAGCTACTGTAAATTTTTAAAGAACTGCACAAAACCAAGCTTAAAGAAGGTGTGATAAGAATATCTCATCAAATAGAGTGTATCAGCTAAAAAACAGAAATTATAAAATGGATTGAATGAACACTCTGGAGTTGAAAAGCATAATAATTGACAGGAAAAATTAGAGTGGGCTCAACTGGCAGATGGGAACTGGCAGAGAAAGAATAAGCAAAAGAATAAGAAAATCTGCAGTTAGATCAAGAGAAATTATGCAATCTGAAGACAAGAGAGGGAAAAAATGAAGATAAATGAACAAGAATCTCAGAAAAAATGTGGGACATTTACTTATACCAACGTACAAATAATGGGAGCACAAGGAGAGGAGAGAGCTAAGAAAGTAGAAGTATTTGAGGAAATTATAGGTAAAATAACTCCAAATTATGACAAAATATTAATTTGTATACTCAAGGAACTCAGTAAGTGCTAATTAGAATTAACTTAGGATATTCTTAGTCACATCATGGTAGACATACTAAAAATTAAGACAAAGAGAATGTCTTGATAGCAGCAAAAGAAAAACAATTTCTTTTTTACAGATACTTCAATAATATTAACAGCTCATTTATTATCAGAAAAAAATGAAGTCCAGAAGTCAGTGGGATTACATACACACAGTGCTGAAATAAAGAAAAAAAATCCAATCAAAAATGTTACCTCCAGTAAAACTCTCTTTCCAAAATAAAGATTAAAAATAATACTTCCCCAGCAAATTGAAACTGAGACATTTATTGCTATCAGATTGGCCTTATAGAAAAGAGTAAAGGAATTCTTCAAAGCTGAAATCAAGAGATTCAAGACAGTGATTCAAATGCATGCACAAAGCAAAGAGCATGTTAAATTACAGAATTATAAAAGACAACATAAATGCATTTTGCATTTTCCATTCTTATTTTAGTTGATACAAAAATCAATTCCATAAAATAGTAGGCATATAATTGTATTGTTTGGCTTGTCATATATAGAAATGCAGTATATTTGACATAACAGGACAGGGCAGAGGTTGGGCCCAAAGCTGTACCGGAGAAAGGAAATCACACAAGATGGAACTCAGATTCAGGGGAAACAAAGAAGAGAACCAGAAATGGTTAATAAGCTATACAACAAACTCTGTAACTGTGTACTTGTTCTCCCTTATTTTCTCAGCTTCTTTAAAAGACATAAGAACATAGAAAGTAACAATTACAACAATGTATTCTGGGGTAATTGCAACATAAATTGATGTAACGTGTATACCAATAATAACCCCAAAATGGGGGAGATTTCTGTATCTTATAGGAATTAAGTTAATATATATTTGAAGGTGATTATGATAACGTGTTTCATTAAGCTCTAGATCAGCTACTAATAAAATAACTCATAAAAATATAGTGAAAAAAGATTAAAGGAATTAAAATATTTCACTATAAAATATTCACTTAATGAAAAAGAAAACAGTCATGAAGGATCCAAGGAGAAATTAAGACATGAAGTATTTTGAAAAGGAAAATAAAATGACATGCATAAATCAAAATATATCAGTAATAACAGTACATGTGAGTGAATCAAACATCTCAATTGAAGAACAGAGACTGGTAACTAGATAATAAAAGATTGTACTCTATGTTTTCTATTAGAGACACACAAATCAGTGATACAAGTAAGCTAATCGTAAAAGGACATATAATCATCATACAAACAGCAAAAATAAGGAAGCTGGAATGACAAAACATCTGACAAAACAGACTTTAAAATGAAAACTATTAGTAGGGATAAGATACTACTAAGACATAAAAATGAACAACGTACTGATACAAGCTACAACATGGATGAACCTTGAAAATCATACATGAAGCAAAAGAAGTCAGCCGCTAAACCCCACACATTGTACAATTCCACTTATATGACTTAACTGTGATATAATTGTCCTTAGGTTGTTATATATCTCAGAACAAGAGCTACAAATACAGCTTTGTCATAGAATACTCATACAGCAGTTGAATCAGCACCATGCTAGTTGTATAAAAATGCCCAAATGTAGACACACAGCCATGCACCAAACTGCAAATACTTAGAAAATGTTATCATCTGAAAGCTGTAAGAAATCATAATACAACTACAAATTTCAAACAAAGAATCTAAAAGGCGTTCTGTATGTTTTCCTGGTACTTTGAAATCTTTTCAAATTCACTGCTATTTTAAAAAATGAACTTCTATCAAGTTAAATATAAAATTTAGAGACACAACACATAAATGCTGCTCTATATTAGCTGAATACTGGAGTTTGCACTAAGGCACCATGTGTTGATAAGTTGCCAAAGCCTTTCAATTAATTAAGTCACTATATTCGGCTCTGTCTCTGGTGGGTCTTCTGCTTATCCCAAGCAGGTGTTGATGGATTAGGACATTTCTTTCTGGCTGATTCCTGATTAAATTTGGACAAAGAACCTGACAGCTGTCATGTCTCTGTTTCCCATAACTCTTTTCTCAAACCAGAAAGCACCCAAGCCTACTACATGAGAAAAGTGTGTACAGCCATCTTGTGGAGGTAACTCTAAAGTTAGCAAGAGGTATGAAAAGACACAGTATTTTAATCATCTTACTCAACCATAAGATCTATTTGAATTGAACGAGAGCAGGAGTTTTAAATAGTTTATTGTATGCAATTAAAACTAAGTATGTGGTGTGTTTGTTCATCTTCCATTACCCCTATTTTATTCTATTAACAGCAAAATATTCTCATAGTCTCAGTCTCACTCTCAAGAATGAGTGAGGGTTACAAATTGTGACTTGGATGCACTGGATTCCTTCTAAAGTCTTTTTGTCCAGAGAACAGTGGAGATGATAAGTTGGATCACAGTTTATTATCAAAACAGAGATTTCTGATTAGCCTTCCATCTCTTTATAGTATTCAAGTTATTTAAACAAATTTTTGCTTTTGTAAAGGAAATTTATTTCAGAATAAAATTCTTATGTAATCCTTATGTTTTCTACAGATGTTTCTGGTGGACATGTATGAAACAAGTTTCACTACATTTATGAATAATACCTTATATTGTAATTGCACCTGCATATTGTTTTTGTTTTCTGGAAATTGATAGCATATCTTCTTTGAAGCAAGAAGAATAGAAGTCTATTCATCTGTTCCTAACCCTTATGTTTCCTTGGAGCAGATAGATACTGAGTAGAACAATCTATGCAACACATGAAACAAACTGTATCGTGCATATAGTCTTCCTTAGTTTCACTCCCTTCATGTGTTTCCTGCCTCTTTTGGCTTTGTCTCTTTTCACTGGATTAGACTGTGTGAGTCTACGTGATTCCACCATCTGAGGCCAACCAGATAAAGGCCTGGGTCTGGAATTTGGTTAAAATGTTACTCAGTCCAGGGAATCTGGCTTCTCCAGAAGCTGCCTAGGAAATGCCCTCTGGTATGTGGTGAATGGCAATGGTGATTAACTCCTTATGGAGAAACTCCCATCAGAAGAGGTGGAAGGGAAACAGGAGACAGATGAGATTGTTTTCCCTCTACTTTCTACAGCGGTCAATTCAGAGTCAGTTTTTGTATGGCTTCTTGGAAGACATCCACGTGGTGGAGAGACGTACTTGCGCAGTAATTTGCTACAACTCTCCGCAGGTGGTTGTGAAGCCTTGACGTGTCCATTTGTTTCTTATCTTTATCCACTTCAATCTCTCTTTCTCACTCTCTCTACTCTGAAAATTCACCACATAAGAAATCATTCGCACTTAAGCCTTGCCTTGCCTTAGTCTTCAGGAAAACTGGATCTAAAATATGAGGGCAAGGAGGCTTTGTGTCTCATCGTAGACAATCCTTTCATGAAGATGTGCTTGGACCATAGAAGAGAGTTACCTACGTACTGTGAGGGTGGCAAATGGCTTCTCAGAGGAAGTGACAGATGGACCAGTATCTGAAGCAGGATGGCTTCTCAGAGGAAGTGACAGATGGACCAGTATCTGAAGCAGGATACTCAATAGTATTTAAGCTATATGCCTAAGTAATTATTATGATATCCTTAAAGCCAGAAGAAATGTGGCCATGATTATAATTTGACACTACTTCATTAACAATAACAATAGATTTTGCATTTTTCTCATCTAAATGAAGGAGAATCTTAGAGAGCATATTATACAGTATATACAGTAGATACCATACGTGTATAGTATGTAGTGTGTGTGTGTATGTATGTGTGTGTGTGTGTGTGTGTGTGTGTGTGTGTGTGTATCACCTATTACACAGACCATGAAATCAGAGTAACCTGACTCAAATACCTGGATTCTTCAGATTGTTAAATTCTCCGAACTTTAATTTTTAGGTTTTGTGATCGTAGGACAACAATATTTAGATAAAATTATTTTGCAAGGGCCAAATTAAATGAGAAGGTAAGTCAGAATATAGCAAAAGAGTGGATACTATGAACACCATTTTGTCTTCATTCTCGAACCTGGATGGTAGTTATCTTCCTACACAATGACCATGAGAATTACCTCTCATTACCCACTTTTGGGCTGAGGAGCTTGTTTACTCCTACTTTTTATGGTTAGCTTAATTTATTCATTCATTCTGAAAATATTTTTATTTAACTGCTATGCATGTGATACAGCAGTAAACCAAACAACTAAAAAGTCTGTCCTTTCAGAGCTTATGTTCAAGAAGGTGGGTCCTTTCCTGCCCCTTTAACTCTTCAGAATCACTAGATTTTTTTTTCTCCCTAGGCCAATATGTACTAAATTTCCACCCATAAACTAAACAAAAAATACTCCATGTCTCTGTTGTCTTAACAATCCAATATAGTTTGTTTTAAAGCCAAGCTTCTACAGTCTGAAAATATTGTTGCCATTTTTCTGACCTCCCATTAACTCCTCAACCTACCATAACAGAGCTTCTACCCTCTACATTTCTAATAAAATTGTTTTCCCCAGTTCACAGATCACCTTTTAGCTTCAAAACATGATGAGTTCTTGTCTCACTTGACCTCACTGCACTACTTAATTTGTGGTCTATTAATTTATTCTTGAAATGGCCTTCTTAGTTTCTGTGACACTAATCTCTACTAGTTTTCTGTCAGTTCCCCTGGGCATTCAAGCCCAATAGTAAATTTCAGTTTCTTTGACTTCGTTTATTTTGTTAAAAAGAGTGTTCCTGCCCCAGGCCCTCTTACTTTTTCAGTATACTAGTCCTGCTTCTCGAGTTCAGTCCTGTCCCCGCATACAGGATGCCTTCACCATGCCCATACTACTCCAAGCGTATCTCCAGCACTTCAGATCTGCAGGTTTTGACATTTTTCTCTACACGTTTAGAACCTCTGCACTGTAAGGTCTTGTGGGCAAGAGAAGGATTTCCATCAAATTCTAACATAGTTTTGAACATATCCAAGCACTTAAGATATGTGAGTTTAAATGTAATCTTAAGTAATTAATGTGTGATATTACCCACTCCCATTGGCATACACCTCCTATCACTTCTGATGACTCCCATATGTGTATTTCAGTCTCTTTTCTAAAGAAGTCTCAAGTCATTACTCACAATGAGACCAGATTTATTAGTGTAAAATGAGCTCAAATCTTGAAAGTTTTCTCACCTAAAGTTTTTCTCCGTCTTATTTTCCACGAGATACAACCTACACACCTTAGCAGAGAATACACATTTCTTCACTTGCTGACCTTTTCCAATAAACTGCATGCAATGTTTCTTTGTTATCATGCTGGTCATTTTGATGCATCAGCTTGTCTAGGTTACAATTCCCAGTTGCTCAGACATTAATTTGGTGTTTCTGTGAAGGTATTTTGTAGATATGGTTGAACTCTATAATCAGTTAATCATAATCGGTTTAAATAAGGAATATTATCCTTGGAAATATGGGTAAACCAGATTCAATCAGTTAAAAGGTCTTAAAAGCAGAATTGAAGTTTCCCTAAAATAGAAAACCGTGCCTATGGGTAGCAGTTTCTGCCTATGTCCCTGAGTTCAGGTAAGCCTTCCCTGATGTCCCACCTTATGGATTTTGGATTGCCTATGTAGCTCCCACAACTGTGTAAGTCCATTTTTTTTGAAATAAATATCAGTATACATCTCTTGCTCATTTTGTTTCTCTGGAGAACTTCTAATGATACAGATTTTGGTACTGAGAGCACTTCTGGGGAAACAGAATCTTAAGGATAAGTTCTCTGAATCGGTTTTGTATAACACAGAATTGGTTCTCCAATTAGATTTAAAAGCATTCAATTATTCTATTTGGGGGGGGGGACAGTAACAGTAGCTCATGGCATAATGTGGAAATAGAGATACACAAAATATCACCATTGGATACTTCTAACCAAATACTTATATGGGACAAAATTCTGGGTGACCGTATTTTTGATACCTTGGAACATTTTTGTCAAACTAATGAGTGTAATGAAATTGGTTGGTTGCTCCTAATTGAGTTGAACAAAGTAGAGAAAGAAAAAGATAAGCTCAGGTATTCAAATTCCATCTGAACTCCACATACATCCTCTATATCTTCCTTATATGGCACCCTTATATCCTGTAGCCACAAGGCTGAGATTTCTGAAAACTAAATCTACAGCTTAATTCTTTAAGTGACTAAATTAAGGTACAAATTATATTCTCAACTTGACAAGTATTTTCTGTTAAAGCAAGAGCATTGATTGAGAAGGAACAGGATCCCAAAAGTTGTCTTTGGGACATATGGGCAGATCACACTGAAGCTGGGGACACTGGATCCCTGTATTTTGACAAAGTCTTCTTTGCCCATCGAAATAGCCTTTCCACCTCTGCCAGGGGATGCCAGCCCTTATTTTCCTGATGAATTCATTATGGCCTCCCTTGAAGTAGTTGCCTTGCAAAGCCCTGCTGATTTTCTTCAGGGTCTACTCCTGCCATACCCCTTTGCTTTTTAGACCTATAATAATGCTCAAGTACAGACAATTCCCAACAAGTGAGGCACAAAATAACCCACATGGGGGTGTGATACACACCAAGAGGTCTGCATAGTTTTCCCAAATTATATAGACAGAAATCTGGAGGAATATATGTAGGAATAGATCTTAAAGTGTGAAGATCATAGTGGAAGAAATACAAAGCTGTATCAGACTGAATTTACTGATAAGGATACACTACCAGAGATTCTGTATTCAGTGTTTCAGACTGATGAGTTAGAAAGGCCCAACAATTTGTTTGGTGTGTTGGCTGTAACAAGGATACAAAGATGGCCAACGCCAAATGAAGTTGAAAAATCTAAACCACTTTGATTTTCCACAGGAGAAAATATCTAAAGTCTCAGGGAAATGGAATGTCAGAGTGGATTCATCATAAAAGACCACTTTCTACTCCCTGGGAAGGTCCATAGAACACACTTTTCACCAAGACTATGAGTTATAACTTTATAAGAGGAGATCCCAAGATTGTAAGATATTTTGTGACCATTCTTCTCGGTAGGTAAGAAATTACAGTGGTAATTACCATCCCTGAGGTTAGATCCCTAAATACAATGGGAATGATGGGATCTTGGGGTTTCAGCACCAAATGGTGGCTCTTCATCACCAAAGGATAAGTAGTTGGAGTTCCCATAAAGGACAAAGCAGTAATCAGAATAGTCTAACTTACAGAAACATATAGCAACGATAGTTGATGATTCTAGGGTTAGGGTCAGGGTTAGGGTTAGGGAAAATAAAAGATGGACCTTACACTAGATTCTTTTTCAATCTGCATAGCAAGAGAAGTTCTAGAGCTAGTGAACAGAAGACTAACTTGAGTGTATGATTGGAATACATATGCTCAGCAACTGATAGAATCTCCACATTGGTTTCCTGACCTGTAGAAAGGACTATTATGGTAAGAAATGCCAAATAGAAGCCCCTGAAATTGACTCTACCCACAAAAATAGTGAATCAAAAGCAGTACTGGATGGATTACAGGTAGCACTAAAGACTTGAAAGATGCAGAGTTGATGATTCCTCCCATATCACCACTTAGCTTTCTATTTGGCCTGTGCAGAAAATAAGTGATAATGGGTTATTTTAAACTTACTCAGATGACACTCAACTGAAGCTGCTGTTCCAGACGTGAGTTTGTTGCTTGAGCAAATTAACATCTCCGCAGATACTAGCATGGAGCTATTTATCTGATTTTTTTTTCTATACCTATGAGAAAAGCCCACAAGAACCAGGAATCTTCATGTCATAAGGCCAGCAGTACATATTCACTCTCTTCCTGCTGGAGTTAAATCACCTCTCCAGCCCTGCCTAACAATTTAGTCCATAGGGATCTTGATCGCCTTTTCCCTTTCACAAGACATCACACTTGTACATTTCATCGATGTTATTATGTTGAGTGGACTTAGTGAGTAGAAACTAGTAACTATCTCTAGATACATTCATAAGGTCTTTGTATATGCAGAAGGTGAGAAATAAATCCTACAACATTTCAGGGACTTTCTATCTCTGTAGGACTTTGTTGGGTCTGGTCGTGTGGATTACATTGAGACATATCCCTTTTCTGGCAAAGGATTGCTTTACTCCTAGTAGTCTTCTTTAGATTTTGGAGGCAACATGTTTCTCATTTAGATATTCTATTCTGCTCTGTTTACTGAGTGACCCAAAACACTGCTAGCTTTGAGGGGGACCCAGAAAAAGAATAATCTGCAACAAGCTGTTTCAACCTTAGTTCCAGTGTTTGAAAGCTGAGGGGCTCTTCAGGAACAGCATATTGTCTGACAAACCAAGCCATAAATATGAGTATACACAGCAACACTCTATCATCAAATAGCAGTGATATATACGAGATAAGGCTCCAGCTGGCCCTGAAGGCACAAGTAACCTGCATTTGGAAGTGAAAAAAATACAAATGTCCTCTATTTCTGGTGAATTATTGTCTCTCTCCTTGCCTGTACCTATGGCTTTATTACGAATTCCTGTGACCAGTAGACTGAGGAATAGACAACTTGAGCCAGGTTTACAGATAGTTTGTATGACATGCAGGCACACTCTGGAAGGGGATAACTGCATCATTACAAACTTTTTATGGAGTATCCTGGAAGGACACTGGTGAAGAGAAATTCTCTGAGTGAGCAAAACCACCTGTGTGACTCTGAAGGAATCTATAACTCCATCTCATGCAAGTTTCTTCATCTGTGAAATGCATAAAAATAATACCATTGCAGGAATATTTTTGGAAGATTATTTGAGAAAATACATATAAATCACCTAAGACAAGAGTTGCATTATATGCAAGCCATGTGTTTTGCTATTGCTATCTATTATTATTCCATTGTATCCCTTGTGTCTTCGCAAATAACATATGATAACTTTGTCAAAAATCTGTTTAAGAACTATTTAGATATTGACAAAAGGAACTTGAGAATTGGAAGACAGAACTGACCCCTCAAATTTCACACTAAGAACTGCTAAACTGAAAGTACCTAAAAGTTAGCCAGACATACATGATTCATAAAATTGGATAATATAATTGAATGAGGAATCCAGTGTTAAAATACAGAGTCTAATTTTGAAAGACTGGATATTATAAAAATACATTATTCACCAATTTTTTTTTGTTGTTTTGGATACAAAACATATTATCTATAGCAGCATAAAGTGTCATACAAAAGAAGAGAAAAACAAATATAAAAAAGAAGTTCCTAAAGGTTTGAATTAAATCAACAAAGGATAACTTAAAACTGACATCCTTTCAAAATACCATTATGAAACAAGAATTCACAACAGGAGTTAGAAATGTCAACTACAAAGAATGAATTTCTTTGCTCTTGTCAATGTAACAAAAGACCTAAAATATTGTTTTGAGTACATTCAATCTTTTCATATTTAAAAATATCTCAATGGTTCAAAAATTACTATTATCCTAATTTAAAAGCATATTACACATAAACCTTTTATGCTCTCATATTATGGATAACCCACAGGCATTTTGCATATCTCTGTAGATTTCTGACAGGCATTGTTAATAGTTGAAATAATCTGCTGGGGTGTGAGCCACTTCTTAATAAGTTTTCCCTGAAAAAGGGATAGGTGGAAAGAACATGTTCTCTCGTCCTATGGATTTAGATTTTGCTGTTTGAAGACTGAATTATTAGAATGGCTTTGTCTTTTTCATAAACATGAGAGGCCAAACCTGGGAAAAAGAGCTAGCACACTGCGGAGGCAGAGGGGAACGAACTGATATAATCTGTTCCTTGACGGTATTGTTGAGTTAGTTCCTTAATAATAAAGTTGCCATAACTTTCAAATTTTCTATTAATTGAAATAGTAAACTTGCCTTATTTTAAGATATGTATAGTTATTTTTGTTTTCCCATTACTTGACCAAAAGCATCCTAAATAATACATACTTCAGGAGACATCCAAATCTGAATACTCTAACTCACCTTCAAACTGTTATTATCATTGTTATCTAGAACTCATGGTCATCAGTAACCTATACCATGAAAAGGCAGAATTGCACCAATACCTGAGGTCTCAGAAAACATAGTGGGACATCACCAGCAATCTTAAGGGAGTCAGGGAAGGGATAAGGGCAGTAATTGGGGGGGGGGGGGGGTGTCCATAATTCCATTTCCAAGGAGCTTGGCGGGATTGGGTGGCTGGATTCTCCAGAATTTTAATTCCAGAAATGTACCAATAGAGACCAGTGAGGTTAAAACTCTTGGATCTTGCTTATTTTAAAATTATAATGTCCTAGGCAAGAAGTACAATTATGAACTGGGCAAGGCTAACTTTGTTTTATAGGAAACAATGTTATGGTTAGACTCATCAGACATGCATGTCTTGGTATTCTAGCCATAGACAGCAGCATAACTTATGATAGATACATAGCCCTACTGTCAGCCAAATGGCTCAAATGTCAGCTATGAGACAGTCTGACTGGAGTCTACATGGCCCTCTTGTCTCAAGTATAGTATTTTGGGGGAATAGTTTATTTGACCTCAATTTTACTATCACCGTGAATCTCCTTAGCAGATATTTACATATATGATTTTCTTTTGCTAGATTATAGAAATTCAGTTATTTTTGTATATTCACAGTGTTATGTGAAGTTGCTAAATTCACTTTATTTTTACTGAATTCAGGGAAAAGGTTTTGACTTACCTCCTGATACCTAAAACTGCTATCAGAAACTTTGAAAAAGTCTTATTTTCTTTACCTGAATGCTAGAAGTGGCAGTTCATTATATTTGACATTCACTATAATTTTGCTATTCTGGACTCACAGTCAGTTTTTTTGAAGAGTCTTTGGCTTTTTTTCCCTGAAAAATAGTGATCCAACGTACAGATAAAATATTCCTTTATTTTTGCCTCAGTTCCTTCACTAACTCTACCAATCACCTTTCCCCATCATTCATATATTTTATTATATATATTTCTGGTTTCATAGTAAGGAATCCAAATAATAACAGAACCAGTTTGAAAATATAACATAATTTAAAAATACATCTATTTTACTTTATGGTAGAGCTTTCACTAAAAAAAAAAAAATCATTTTGAACTAAAATTCCTCTAGTTAGGAGCTATGTTTTAAATTTAAACTGGTTCTCTGAGCGGATATGAAAGCTATGGGATATTTTTCAAGTAACTAAACAAAAAAATCTATTTCTTCAATAGTTAAACAGAGGTAAAGGGTTCAAGAAATTTATATGTGACTATGCTATTTTCATTACTATGACTAAAAGAGATTTTATTGTATGCATTCAATTATAATGGACTCTGAATCATGTAAAATAATTTTGTGACATAGTCCATCTTCACCGATATGCAATTTTAACCTATATTTTACATAGATGATAACATTCCTAAACATATTTAAGATAACTGTAGGAAGTCATAAAACATATTTGGTGATATTTCACCAATTTTACCTATTGTTAATCATTTCAGATTTAAGTGAATTTAAATTTAACATGTTGAGTTTTTATTTATTTCTCCCAATTCAATCTTTTATTACACACAATAAAAACTCAGTAAAACATTTGGCATTTCAGACAATTTCACTGTTTTTCTCTAGTAGCATTTTACAACAGGACTGAGTTAAAAGTACTTCTGTCAGTTTCTAAATCTTGAATACAACAAAAGCTCTGTTTATTCTACAATACTTTCTGTATTTGCTTCAGTTTCCTTGAAAGTATAAAGGATTTTTTTTTCATTTTTCCCCTGAATATCTTCTTTCAAAGTATACAATTCTGCTTTCTTAGCATACTGCTTTTCCATGTTAACATGTTTATATTTTGTGGGTTGATTCATCTCTTGGTTTATTCACAGTTAAGTACAGATAGTCCGATTCAGGTTTTCAATTATGAAATAATAACATGAAACTTTTTTCGAGCTCTTTTTCTTTTATTTACATTTTAAAATTTACTTTTGTCAATATTTTCTTCCTAAAATTCAAAATGTATATAATGTGCTAAATTTTATTAGTGTGTATTCTTTTCTTTTATTTGATTTTGTTTCATGTGGCAAGACCAGACAATATGTCCAAATCCTCCTAACACAGCTGTAAATAATAGTCTTTCAAAATTGTTCTTTCAATTCTACATCATGCTAAACATTAAAAGTAATATAATAGCTAAGTTTCTGAATAATCATTCAATTTCATTCAAATGATTCTATGTCTAAGATATAGTGTTCATTTGTATGATATAAGGTAGCTGCTATTCCCAATTTTCATGAAGTTAAATATTAGTTTTTGTTTGGGGGGTTGTGTTTCAGAAAAAGTATTTAACAAATTTTCATTATTATCTTATCTTCCCTGAAAATTTCTTTTAATGTAAATATATGAAGGTCTAACTTCCTTAAGACTCATTGTGACCTTTTCGGCAATTTAAAGATATGACCATATCCTTTACTGATCTGTGCATAAGCAAATAATAAAATATTTATATGTGTATAGTATGTATCCAGTATAATTGTATCCTAAAAGTGGACACAATACCATTTTGGATTTAATATCCCCAAATTGCATACTAACCAATATATTGTATAGAAACAATCTTACTATATTTTTTCTGAAGTCAGACCTTACTTAGAGTCAGCATACTAAACATTTATAGAGCATACTCTGAGAGATATGGTTTAGTGCAGAATATCTAGATATAACAAATGATTTTAAGTGCTTAATTGATGTGAGGTCAACGTGTGATTACAGCTGACCCTTGAACCAGGCAAGGGTTAGGGATGCCTATCCTGCTCCCTGTTGAAAATCCTCGTATAATTTATAACTGGCCCTCCATATACAAAGTTCCTTTGTATGTTGCTCCTCCATATCCCTGGTTCCACATCTGGGGCTTCAACTAACTGCCAATTGTACAGTATTGCAATATTCTATTGAAAAATATTAGTGTATAAATGGATCTATGCAGTTTGAAACCCATGTTGCTCAAGGGTCAACTGCAAAAATAGGATGTATAGTTACATGCAGAAAATATTTCTTGGCAAGATTATTAAAGAAGAATAAATCTATACTATTTGAGAATTCACTCCATTTTGCCTGCACAATTATTGAAAAACTGAAATGTCAAGGTGCCAACATAAATGGAATACATCTATAAATAATTTTATATAATATAAATATATAATCACACAAATCAAAATAGCCTTTTGCACTTCTAAATTCTGGTTTGTATTTTCATTCAATGTTATACGTGAGACAGAGAGATGAATAGTAAACACAAATAACATAAATTTAGCCACTGAATTATGTGTGTGCATGTATGTATTGGTAGTAGTATTTGATAATTGTTTGAAAATATCTAATTCCCTAGAATTATACGGTCTCCAGAATAAAAAGTTAGTAATGTCTACCAGGATGATAATTGCTAATTGTTTCTTTCAAAAGACTCCAATTTTTTTTTATTGAGTTATAGTCAGTTTACAATGTTGTGTCAACTTCCAGTGTAGAGCACCATTTTTCAGTTATGCATGAACATACATATATTCATTGTCGCATTTCTTTCACTGTGAGCTACCACAAGATCTTGTATATATTTGCCTGTGCTATACAGTATAATCTTGTTTATCTAGTCTACATTTTGAAATCCTAGTCTGTCCCTTCCCACTCCTCTCCCCCCTTGCAACCACAAGTTTGTATTCTATGTCTATGAGTCTTGTTTCTGTTTAGTATTTATGTTCTTTTTTTTTTTTTAGATTCTACATATGAGCAATCTCATATGGTATTTTTCTTTCTCTTTCTGGCTTACTTCACTTAGAATGACATTCTCCAGGGACATCCATGTTGCTGCAAATGGCATTATGTTGTCATTTTTATGGCTGAATAGTATTCCATTATATAAATATATCACATCTTCTTTATCCAGTCATCTGTTGATGGACATTTAGGCTGTTTCCATGTGCTGAATTGTACTGCTATGAACATTGGGGTGCAGGTGTCTTTTGAAGAAGGGTTCCTTCTGGAGATATATATATATGCCCAGGAGAGGGATTACTGGGTCATATGGTAAGTCTATTCCTAGTCTTCAAAAGACTCCAGTTTTTGACTAAAGTATGACATAGGAAAAAAATTATGAGCCCCCTTACCAATGAGATGGCAATAACACGGTTATTAATGAAGAAGACAGTGGAGACTAAGAGTAGATGTTCTGATATAGATTGCTTCAATAACCTTCTCCTCTATATTGCAGTGAACTCTGTAAATAAACAATATCACTTTAAACAATGCACACACACACACACACACACACACACACACATTTTTACCTAGAAACTAGCTTTCAAAATTAGTTGCTTACTGAGTCAAACTTATTCAAATCTGTTCATTTATTTAAATAATCTATTTCTTCATCTGTTAAATTGATAGAGATTTCAGTATAACAAAAAATCCAAATTACTAAATTCATTTCTCTGTTCTGTTGAAAGTAATTTGAAGATTTTAATTTCTTCAGTGATAGAGATAAATATTCAGAATTCCAAGTGAGTTCAATAAGTGCTAAACAGGAAATATTTATTATTCAATAGCTGTAAGAATTATAATATGTACAAAAGTGACCATGTAAGTAGAATAGAAATAAATTGTGCAGACTAATTTATTCTTTTGATTTCCTAATTGTTAGAAATACATAGTGTAGCAAAGAACTTATTCCTGCAATTTATGTTTGTTAGAAACAAAGTATCTGTACAAAACCTATTCAGAATTCATCCCTTTCACTGGAGCAGAATGTTTCACTGAATAAGCCTATTATACTAAGCCAATATACTAAGTATATACATAATTTTTTTCAACAGGTATATTAACATAATACCTTCTGAATGCATTCTCTGTGTTAAATTAAGATGTATACATATATTCAAAACATTTTATTTTATTCAATAAATGAAGTTATTTATATTTCTCTAGCAAATGTTTTCCCCAAATTTAATGGTTCCATTTATACATGACATTATTTTATCAATGTACTCATGATCTGCAACAAATATTTTCCTCTTCTAGTCTTATGAATTTTATTACACTGTACCCCTTTCTCCCAGTCTTTCATGCCACATAAATGGTAATCATTCTTGTGCCTCATCCTCTGTCAACAGCCATTATTCAGCTACCAAATAGTGCCAGCCCTAACTCTAAAATTATCTTGAGTACTTCTACTTTTCTTCAACTTCCATATGATTACACTAGTCAGGGAAAACATTATTTCTTAACTGGGCAAAGATAAAATCCATTTTTCTCAATTCTTGTTACTGTTCAATCTATTGGATAGATTATATCTCTAAGCCAAAATCCGGTATGACTTCCCAGTCAGATCTTGTCCTTCTTAGGGCTTTAAGCTTCTCTCTCACAGATTCCCACTATAACACAGTATGGAAAGCATCCAAGTATGTTGCCTCCCTAACTGGAAACTGGCAAATATTTTTCTACTCCTTTGCCTTCAAGAATGATGTTCTCCCTGCTTAGATGATTACCTCCGTCTGCTCTCTGCTTGGCTAATTCTTAATGACCTTTCTAGACTTAGAACAAATGTTGAATGGCTACTCAGTATCTCATAGATCTCAGAATATTAAATTTATAGGACTTATCAAAGTTTATATGAGGAACTGTTTGCATAAGTTTATATCATACATTGGTTCATAAATTTTATAAGAAAGAGAACCCTTTTCGGTTATAATCCATCCTATTTTAATCCATAGAAACCAATAAGCATATTTTAATGAAGGAACACACGTTTAGAAATTGCATCTTTCAAATTGTAAGTAAGGAAGATAAAAGATGTCTCCATGAGTCTAGATGATCCTTTATCAGGATACATGTATTATTCTATCATTTATTCCAAAATAACACATGTGGTGCTTGTTTAATTTTGTTTTTTACTTTTTTGGGTGTGCTCATCAGTTTAAAAATAAACCAAATATATGTTCGAGTTTACGTGTATTTTTAAGTATAATTTTGTGCTCCATTTTTATGGTAGGCACTGTACTATTCATTTCATATACATCACATAATTTAATTATTTTTCTAACTGTTCTCATTCATTTTCTCACCTAGACACATACATTATCTCTCCAACTAATTAATTTGAAAATATTCTTCTAAAAATATTGGAATCATTCATGACATCTCAAATTCAACAATTAATCTGTTAGCAAATCCTCAAATAGATATGTTTCTTAAAACCAAAATCCAAACAATGCCCTGCAAGACACCATATAATATGCTCTTTTGCCCCTATTCTTACAACTCTGATTTTGTCCCGTAGAGTTGGTGACACCCTTGCTTACTGCACCCAGGGATTAGCGTCACCTTTAGGAGCTTATTTTATCCCATTTAAAACTGCACTTTCTTTCTTTCCAAGTTCCTTTTCCCAATTTCATATTTTTTTCTCTTTAGCACTCATAACTATCTGTCATATATTTAGCTTTTCCATGTATTTGTCTTTCCTTTCGAAAAAATGTAACCTAGATGAAAATAAACATTTTACTATTTTTTCTACTATTTATTCAATATGTATCCAAAACAATGCCTAACAAGTAGTAGACCCTCCATATTTGATGAATTGATAAAGTGATCTTCTCCAAAGCTGTAAAACATAATAAAAGGAGGACACCAAGATTTACATAAGTCTTCTTGATCACAAAATGTTTTCTTTTACACTTCCTTGCATATTTTTACCCACATCTATTAAGTTCTGTATGATAATGTTATTTCTATGTGAAACAAGTCGTTTTTATGTGGTTAGTATTTACTCATATCCTGTGAGATCGTAGGTGTCAACATAATGAAAGCAGTTTGTACATAAAACAGGCTAAAATAAATATACTGTAGCACAAATATTCAAGAGTTTTAAAGACATGATATTCTAGTTAGATACTGATGTGGTGAAGAAAAATTAAAATCCAATTATCATAAAATGTACTACAAAGAAAAATTAAGGATGAAGTCTTCAACACATGGTATTTTTTGGTTTTTTAAGTGTATTTATTTATTTATTTTTTAATGGAGGTACTGGAGATTGAAGCCAAGACCTCGTGCATGCTAAGCACACACTCTACCACTGAGCTATACCCTCCCCTACACATGAATTTTTGAATAAGCACTTTAAAAACTATTTGAATCAGACTTTGATGATGGTAAAATGGAAAGAAGCATCTAGTTTCCCTCCTTCCCCAAAACACACTGACTAGGATTTATCATGAATCTAGTTAATCTTAAAATTTAGAGCAGCTAAATTGCATGGACTCCTTCCCCACCTGTATCTAATTTTGCATTTCATCCATGTTTGTATATTATCTTTCTTCAAGAAAACCTCATTACATTATATAATCTTCTTTATTCCCCAAACTATAGCTGTTTTTGAGAGTAAAGATTATTCTTTAAGGCAAAACCCTCACAAGCAAGGAAAAATATAAAAGAAGAACATTCAAATATTGAAGATTGGAAAGCAAATAAATGAGTGGTACTTAATTAGTAAAGTATAAAAAGGCAAATCCTAAACTGGCAGTGGGGATAGCTGATTATCAACTTTATAGTTAATTGCAGAATATTTAAGTGATTCATGAATTGACAGCATCTGATACCTTTGCAAACAGAGATAAAACTAGGGTCATAAAATCTATTAAAGGATTAGTAGATCCCTGAATTCCTTCCTTTACTGTTTCAGCCACAAAACTGACAGTTCCTAGAACTAGCAATAGAATGCCAATTTGCTTCCTGGAGATGGTAAAAGGCTTAATATTTTGGGGAAATCAGACAATTGTAAGCTGAGGTACTATACCAAAAGCAGAACTCATAATTATATATGCAAACTGAAAGCTGATAGCCCATCTCCATCTTCATCCTGTTGTCTACCATCACACAAAGACTTTCCAGGAGTAGACTCTGGGAAAACTGACCCGCCCAAGAGGAAATATCAAAGAGACTAACATTGAGATCTTTCCCTAATATGCACCAGACCTAGCCACATTCATTGCAGCTCTTTGGAAACAACAGCAGAAAACAGGAAGTGAATTATGAAACCTGAATGAAAAAGACTACAATCAACACACAATAAGAAACAAAGGGAATGTGCCAAAAAAGGTAAGCTGTACATTTATAAAATATATAAATCTCAGTAATATTCTCAGAAAAGTGAAAATATTGATTCTGTGATATAAAAATAGGATCCATAAAAAATTTCAGAGAAAAAACTAATAAAAATTAAAAATGTAACATAATAGAATTTTTTGAAAATGTAAGTTATTTGAATGTTTGAAAGATAAAGTTGAAGAAATAGCTTAGAAAGTCAAAGATATGAGACATAGGAGAAAAAAGGGATTTTCATACAGATTGAGCATAAATGTACAGATTGTTCCCCCAAAGAAAAAAGTGTAGAAAATCTTAAGTACAATAATAAAAATATGTCAGGACTAAAGAACATTTTTCAAATTTAAAATGTCCACTGAGGCCCTAACACAGTGTATGAATGTAAACTTTTACTAAGGCAGGATGTCAAGAAATTTTAGAACACTGAAGAGAAAAAGAAGAAAGAGAGGAATGAATAACATAAAAAGATAAGGAATCAAAATGACTTCACATTTATGAACAGCAAAGCCAGGAAGTCAAAAGATAATAAGGATAGTGAATAGGTCTACACTGTGAAGAGAAGTTATTTTCCACCTAAATCTTATACCCATCTAAAATGTTAACCATATATTGAAATAAAATAAAAATATTTTTGGACATGCAATGCATCAAAGCATATCAAATATATTAAGTGCTCTCCATGTACCATTTTTCAGGAAGAGGGAATATATTGAGAAGATGATAATCACGGAAGAAAACAAAAAAAACCCAGTATGGAAGAGAGGCAGACTGTGCTCCCAGGGAGAGTGAAATGTGACATCTATGTGTGCACATGGACATCAAATATAAAGGGAAAACAATCCAGACTGAAGCAGATTAAAAGACTTTACAATTTCTTTAAGAAGAAAGTTATTAATAAACTACAGTAAATGCACACCTATCAAGTTTATTAGTTAAAAGCAAAAAAAATTGTGGCTGAATTATTGACACATAGCAAATTAAGCAAATGTAACTATAAGACATGTATTAACTCCAAAGAAAATAAAGATTATGCAGAATCAAGTAAGCAAGTCTATATGTTACTTATCTGTGAATACCATTCATTTACTTTATAAAAATGTAAACATTCAATATTGACCTCATCAATATAATAATATATCCATTTTTTGGAGGATGGTAGATGGGAAATGTATGTGCAAGTGTAGGGCCTTGGGGAAGGAAAGGAAGTTAAGTCTTCAACTTCTGCGGTATGAAGTCAACAGAAGATATCTGAAGGATCAATGAAGTACATTCTCAAGAGATACGGAGATAAACACAAAGACTCAGCTAACAGAGTAGAAAACAGTTACCTGAAGAACATAAAGTGAGGAAGGGAAATGGAGGGGGCTTGTTCACTGCCTTTTTCTTTACAAAATCTTATAAAACTGGTTGTCTCTTTACACGGGTGTCTCTTTACATGATAACTATTTTGAATAATTAAATAATTATAATAATTAAAACTGGAAGCTGCAAAAATCGTTATCACCATTTCTATGCAAAACCTTGAGCTCTATACCATTTTTCAGTGCAGTTGTGCCATAGGCAATCAAAGTAACAATTATCAGGACCCTGATTGGAATAAAAGACTAATAAAATAAACTTTAAGTTGCAACTGATTCATATGTGTAATGAAAAAAAAAAAGATTCAGTGAGAAAGCAGTTGATAAATCAGAGAGAACTGAATATGCTTGTAAATTCTTTGATGATACATGTATATTGTATTTGGCCTGAAGTGGTGTTAATAAGACCACTAGAGAAATGTGGTGCGTAGAATTTCCTTTTAAGTATCAAGTGAATTAACATTTAATCTTTTTGATTTAGTCAATTCTCTCCTTTGTTCTTTTCACAAAATAAATCAATTTGTCTCAAATAAAGCTTAATGTGTTTTTATAGAGTGAAGGTTTGTCTTTGGAATATGTATTTCTGCTGCTCTGCCCTTTAGAATACATTAGACGGAAATTTTTATTTTACACTCTATTTCTAACATCAAAGAAAATGTACTAAGCATTTGGGGAGCTGCACATTAACCAGAAACTTAATAAAAGAACATTAAGATTTCTTTATTGGATTCAAAACAGGTTAATGTTTCACAGGGCAATAACTATGCAGGGTTATGCTTTTCACCAGAAAGAAATCATCTGCATTTCTACCATGCAAAAATATACAAAGCAACATGTTATTTCTCTAATTTTAACTCCTTTAATCAATTGTTTTACCATCATTGAATCATGTTTCTACTATTAAAGAAGAGAGAGCTTAGACATCTGAAGCCTTGCCTCTTCTGTTCACATGTATTTCTGCTTTCCATCAGAAAGCCTCTTTGTATCCACCTCAGACTGGCTGTATTCACAATATGCCATATTTGAAATTATCTATACTCTACAATTGATGAATACAGAAAAATTCTTTCCAGATCAAGAATGCCTTATTTCCCAGAGTATTATGGCTCAATAGTTTCATTTACATCTTTTTTTTTTTTTTGTACTTTCATAGTCCTAATCTTCCCTTGGGCAAAATGAGTGTCACACTCAATAGTAAAAGGGTTGCATATAAGAACATATAAAAATAATACCATTACTACAGTTAAATACTAAATTTCTTACATAGTTTTAGCCCCATGTCTTTAATACTTGGCATCACTATCTGTGAAAAATTATTCTCATATCACACATGAGAAAACATGTGATAATTAAGTTGAAATAATTGGTCCAAATCATAAAAGGAAGTAAATGTACAGCAAGGATTTAAAAACAAATCTAACACGAAGATTCTTCTTCCAATAGGCTATACTGAATTTCCAAGGACCTGTTGATTTCAATATCAAATGTGACACATACTTGACAGAAGAAATGTCTAGACTTCTTTTAATTTTATGATCAATTCTGTCTGATCTAGAAGAAATATATGCTTTAAGAAATAATAAAACCAACAGCTAAATCAAACAAAGCAAAAACAACTAATTAAAACTTCACATATAGGAGAAAACTTTATAGCTTCTTTCTGAATGTTTATATTCTAGTAGGATATTCAATGGTCATATTCCCACAAAATAGCTTTGCTGATGTTTTTTAGAAGATTACAAAGGTAAATTCATTAACTTATTTTCATTATTTGAATTTATCATATAGATTAGTTAAATTTAAATTTTTCTTCAGATCCTGATAAAAAAACTGGCATTTTTTAAATCCTTGATCAATAATCTCAATATATATATAAAGTAAGTCACACAGTTTTAAAAGATTATTGAAAAAAAAACACTGTAATAAAACAAAACAAAACAAAAAACTCAAGTAAACAACCTAATCTTACACCTAAAGGAATTAGAGAAATAAGAAAAAACACAAGTCAAAGTTAGTACAGAAAGAAATCATAAAGATCAAAGCAGAAGTAAATGAAATAGAGACTATAAAATAGAGACTATAAAACAAAAAAGAGAGTATCAATGAAACTAAATTCTGGTTTTTTTGAAAGATAAATAATATTGATAAATCTTTAGCCAGACTCATCAAGAAAAAAAGGGAGAGGTCACAAATCAAAAACAGAAATGAAAATGGAGAAGTTACAACTAAAACCACAGAAATTCAAATAACGATAGGGACTACTATGAACAACTCTATGCCAATAAAATGGACAACCTAGAAGAAATGCAGAAATTCTTAGAAAGGTACAATCATCCAGGACAAAACCAGGAAGAAGCAGAAAATCTGGACAGACCAATTACCAGCACTGAAATTTAATTAGTAATTTAAAAACTCCCAACAAACAAAACTCCAGAATCAGATGGCTTCACAGGTGAATTCTACTAAACATTTAGAGAAAAGTAAACACCTACACTTCTCAAACTATTCCAAAAAAATTGCAGAGGAAGAAACACTTCTGACCTCATTCTATGAGGCCAGTATAACTCTGATAACAAAACCAGACAAAGATAACACAAAAAAAGAAAATTGATGGCCAATGTCAGTGATAAACATAGATGCAAAAATCCTCAACAGAAGATTAACAAACCAAATCCAACAACACATTAAAAGGATCATACACCATGATCAAGTGGTATTTATCCCAGAAACGTAAGGATTCTTCAACATCCATAAATCAATAAGTGTGATACACCACATTAACAAAGTGAAGAATAAAAACCGTATGATTATCTCAACAGATGCAAAAAAACTTTTGAAAAAATTCAGTATCAATTTATGATAAAAACTCTCCAGAAAGTTGGCATTGAGGGAACATACCTAAACATAATAAAGGCCATATATGACAAACCCACAGCAAACATCATACTCTATACTGAAAAGTTGAAAGCATTTCCTTTAAGATTAGGAACAAGACAAGGATATTCACTTTTACCACTTTTATTTAACATAGTTTTGGAAGTCCTAGCCACAACAATCAGATAAGTAGAAGAAATTAAAGGAATCCAACTTGAAAAGGAAGAAGTAAAACTGACATAATTTGCAGAGGACATGATACATCCATAGAAAATTCTAAAGACACCACCAAAAAATTGCTAGAGTTCAATGAATTCAGTAAAGCTTCAGGATACAAAATTAATATACAGAAATCTGTTGTGTTTCTATATACTAACAATGAAGTATCAGAAAGAGAAATTAAAGAAACAGTTCATTCACCACTGCACAAAAAAGAATAAAATACCTAGGAATAAACCTACCAAAGGAAGTAAAAGATCTGTATTTGGAAAACTATAAGACACTGATGGAAGAAATTGAAGATGATACAAACAAATGGAAAGATATACTATGGTCTTGGATTGGAAAAATTAAAATTATTAAAATGACCACACTACCCAAGGCAATCTACAGACTCAATGCAGTCCCTATCAAACTACCAATGAAATTTTTTTTCCCAGAACTAGAATAAATAATTTTAAAATTTGTATGGTAACACAAAAGACCCCAAATAGCCAAAACAACCTGGAGAAAGAATGGAAATAGAGAAATCATGCTCCCTGACTCTACATTACACTACAAAGCTACAATAATCAAAAGAGTATGATACTGGCACAAAAACAGACACATAGATCAATGGAACAGAGTCCAGAAATAAACCCATGCACTAACGGTCAATTAATCTACAACAAAGGAAGCAAGAATATACAATGGAGAAAAGACAGTCTTTTCAATAAGTGGTTCTGGGAAAACTGGACAGCTACATGTAAAAGAATGAAGTTAGAACATTCTCTAACACCATATACAAAAATAAACTCGAAATGGATTAAAGACCTAAATGTAACACCAGATGCTATAAAACTCCTAGAGGAAAACACTCTTTGACATAAATCACAGCAATTTTTTTTGGGATCCAACTCCTAGAGTAATGAAAATAAAAACAAAAATTTTAAAAAGGGAACTAACTAAACTTAAAAGCTTTTGCACAGCAAAGGAAACTATCCACAAAATGAAAAATAACCTACTGATTTGCAAGCGATGTGACCTTAAGGGGTTAATATTCAACATATACAAGCAACTCATACAACTCAACATCAAAAAAACAATCAAATTTTAAAAAGAGCAGAACTAAATAGACATTTCTCCAAAGAGGAAATTCAGATGGCCAACAGATATATGAAAAGATGTTCAACATCATTATAGGAAAATGCAAATCAAAACCTCATAACTGTCAGAATGGCTATTAACAAAAAGTGTACAAATTACAAATGTTGATGAGGATATAGAGAAAAAGGAAATCCTCACACGTTGGTGAAAATGTAAATTGGCTTAGCCACTTTGGAAACAGTATGGAGGTTTCTCAAAAAACTAAAAATAGAACTACCATGTGATCCAGCAATTCCACTCCTGGTTATATATCTAAAAAAAAAAAAAAAAAAAAAAAACAGAAAACACTAATTTGAAAAGATACATGCATCCCAGTGTTCACAGCAGCATAATTTATAATTGTCAAGGTATGGAAGCAACCTAAGTGTCCATCAACAGATAAAAGGATAAAAAAGATGTGATATATATATATATATATCACATACATGCAATGGAATATTACTCAGTCATAAAATAGAATGAAATTTTGCCACTTGCAGTAATATGGATGGACTTGGAGAGTACTATGCTAAGTTAAATAATTCAGATCGAAAAAGACAAATACTATATGATATTACTTATATGTGGAATCTAAAAAATACAACAAACTAGTAAATATAACAAAAAAGATATGGATTCACAGGTATAGAGAACAAAGTACTGGTTACTAGTGGGTTACTAGAGACAAGAGGGAAGGCATAGTATAGTGATAGGGAAAATAAAAGGGTTATTATTGGATCATATGAAATTATATGTATGAAACTTAAAAATTATAAAGCGTATACTATAGGATTTAAAGAATATTGTATTCAATTAAAAAAGAAAATAAAAACCATTGCAATGTGTAGTATATTGACAATTTGATGGATAATTTATCTTACATTACAGAATTCTAGTATAATAAATTTATTTTAACATTGTTTTAATGTTATTAATGTTACTGGAATCTCTGAGGTGTCCTCTAATGAAAAGAATCCTTCCTTTGCACCTGGTTTCTAAATTACCGAGAAAGAAAAGTATAAGATACAAAAAGACTGCACTTCAGTTTTGGAGAGCATAGTATACTGTGGAAACCGAATGGATCAGCTAAATGAACTCCAGATTTGGTAGATATGCCCCATTCCTAGACAGAACTATACTTAACCTATCTCCTTGTGTAGACAATTTTAATGAATGGAAGGGTGAAGGAGAACACAGGCTAACAGCAGGTAAACCAACTCCCACATTTCTGTCCACAGATTTCCAAAGACCTTTTCTAGGAAGGCTCATACTAGGATTAGGAAAGGTCTCTTTTTGTAGAAGGGAATCAGGAGTTTTGAAAGTGTATTTCCCTTTAACACATTAACTACCGATTTAGATTATATTACACATTGTTATCCACATGTCATATTCTTCACCATGACGGGGGGTTGAAAAGTCTCTGGTAAGAGACCTAAACAAAGCCAAGATTTAGTTAAAAAATAATCAAAGGTAAACCAATAAATGAAACAATCCCCCACCCCCACATTACGTATAATTGCTAAGAGCCTTGAATTAGGGTGTTATCCTAGTGTCCCTTGCTATGGATTTCTCTTATTACAAGAGCAATCTTCATTGAGATATTTTTCTTCAAATGGATTGAAGATTATGTGTGGAAAATTCATATATTAAATGAATGGATTAATATGTTTAATAGAACTGTTAAGAAGTTCTAAAATAATCTCTGCAAAAATCACTCAAATATGTTTTAATAAAGACAAGTATATTGAAGAGCTATTGTTACTTATTTTTCCATTTCTGAGATATTTCTCTAATTTGATGTTAGTTATTCCATTTCCATGGAGATTCCTTTTATTTCATTGAATTCAAGTAGTCCAGAGTTGGTAAAATATGCATAGACATGACTTGCAAAGCTTAGGTACTAAAATGCTTTCTGATTTTACAGAGAGTGAATTTAAATTTACATGTAAACTAATCTTACAAATATTACATTTAAATCCACTTGCTTATGAATTTCAAGGGGGTATTATTTTACCATCATTTACCACCAAGATTGTTGGCCAGGGACTTTCCTTGTCATTTTCTGGGATTGGATAGATCCACCTACTGAGAAGTTAGAAACTTTGGCTTCCAGTTTTTTAATGGGCTATCTCCAGCTGAATTTTCCATCCTGGTGGATATAGGGTTTTTACCAACTGCACTTGTGTTCTCCTAGGTCAAGAAAACTGTTGCTCAAGTTCATCTCTTTTGCAAATGTCCTTCATAAAAACGTCACATTTGGGATTCTTAATTTGGCTTGGTTTTGATAACTAAATATTTCTTACTAGTTTATCATTTCATTAATTGCATTAATATCAATTTTAAAGATATTCTCATCATTCCTTTTTGATATTTTTGTCTTGTTTTTCCAGTGAGACCATCAATGAAGGTACTTGGCTTATTTGCTGGATAGAAACCCTGATTTTTAAAAATTATAACTTCACATTTTATAAATATTACTTTAAGACATCACAGCCTCTAGTATCTTTCCTCCATATCAATGATGTTTAAGTGCAATTATTAAATGCCTATTTTGTAGTACAGAGAAAGGGAAACATTTGCTCTATGCTACTTTAAATTTCCCTCCATAAATAAAGGAAATACAGATGTTTGTCGTATACTTTCAGACCAAAATTGTATGTATAATACTTGCCCATTATTTTGGTATTTCTAAATGGTTTACACCCCCCAGTTTTCATGCTCTTGGGTCATCTCACTCTTTGTAAACAGGCTTGCTCATGTGACTGGTAAGCATATGGAAGGAGAAGCTCACTATGCTCTCTCATTAGGGCTTCTTCTCGGAAGTGCTCTCTCTTGGACCCCAACTGCAGTGATGCTGTAAGGAAGATCAAGCTATCCCTGTGGAGAGCCATCACATGCAGCTATCCGAGGCTTATGGTCAGTGGCTCCAGCTAAGCTCCTAGCTAACAGCCAGCATCAATTTGCCAGCAAAGTGAGTAAGTGTATCTTCAAGCCCAAATCAAGTTTGCCGACTGAAGTTAAGAAGAGCAGAGATGAACTATTCCCACCAAACTCAGTCTTACTTGCAAAACCCTAAGCCATTAAGATTTAGAAATGAGTTTGTGTGGCAATAGGTAACTGAGAGTATCATTGGTAAACTAATAATATGACCTTTGCAAATGAATCATTGCATATGAAAAGAGAATTCACACCTTCAGGAACTTAGACATTTGAGACAAAGGGGCATAAACAGAAGACAGGGGTTCCTTTGATAGCATATTCCTTCCTAACTTTGTTACCTGTGGCAATTCGTTTGTCTTAATTTCACTTACAGTGTCTATAAAATGGAAAAATAATAATACTAACAAACTTGTATGAAAATTGTGAGGATTAAATAAAACAGCATATGAGAAAATGAACCTATATCCCAATCTTTGGCACATAGATAGTATTTACTAAAAATAATAGCCATGATGATGATGATGATAATGACAATGATGACGTTATTACATCCAGAAATACAATTTTGGTGTGATGAGTATATCTACTGTTCTCCATACATTTTCTTCATTCCATATCTTAGAACTTCTGTAACACTACACGGTATTCAGAAGTAGTACGTATTATTACTGAGCAGAGCAGATACACACTGCTTCTTTAAGAATATAAATTAAAATCTCTCCTTTTTGTTATTGATCATTTTTATCATATTTTTCTTTAACTTTCAAGTTTCTACAGTGTATCTGTATAGAAAATAATAAATAGATGGGTGCTTCACTGGGAGACAAAATTTATATTTACCTTGTTTTTGTTGCTAAAATTTCACTGAGCAGTATAGTTCTTTTTTTATTTTTCTCTTTTAATCTATTCATATAAACTATACAAGAATTCCCTATCAAATACAACATTCAGTGCTTACAACTATACACTCTGACATCCATAGCATTCAATTAAACCATAAACTTGGCACATTACCAAAGATAATTAATTTTTTGTTACATATTCCTATTGCTGAAAATAGTTCATTTTGTTTAGTTTTAAACTTGATATCCAGCTGTGCCTAACTTCAATAACTCTCTATCATCGGAGAGATTCTGGGAGCCATTTGAGTTATTTCTATCAGGTGGCAAAAGATGAATTAACAGTGTCAAAACACACAATTTGTGGTAGTACACTGTTGAGGAACAAACACATCTCTTAATTGGCAATTGACAGCTTTGGCACTCAGTTGAATTAATCATTACTCACATTTACACTAGCTTCCATTTCCTCAAGCCCTATTAAGTCATTAAAATGCCACAACAATCTTCTCCACAGGTGTGGAAAACCAGATCCTTGCCTATGGCAGACGTAATTAAGATAACAGCTGGATAGTTACATTTAAAAAGGAGAAATTCAAGACATGATAATGTTTTTCAAAGTGCCCCAAATGAAAAGAATAGTCAGGGAGTGGCCTGGCTTGTTGTTATTCCAATTGTGCTGCACGGAAATTTTATTTTATAGATGCTTGCTCAATCTGTAACCAAATTATGATTAAAAGAAGTTAATCATTTGACACAACACTGTAAAATGACTATAACTCAATAAAAAAAAGTTAAAAAAAGAAGTTAATCATAACTTCTAAACAATATATTCATTTGGTTATATTGAAATAATTTTAAAATTGAAGTTTATAGTTTTACCTGATAGATCCTTCTAGACAATAAAAATAGAGCTTTGCTATTGCTTTTGTTTTCTTCCAGTAAATGGCCTCCTTGTCTCTCTTACTCCCACTGGTTTGATACAACCATTGCTAGAACAAAGTGTTTTGGACTTTCTGGCAAGGGAAGAGGAAGAACTATGTTACATGAATTGTTTTGTGACAGTGTAGGGGAGCAAAATTTCCCACCCTCAAAAGAGTCTGACGTGGATTATTCCAAGCTGAAAAAAATTAAAACTCAAAAGACTCAGGAAGAAACTTTGACCCTCCCTCTAACCACCTAAAAGAATTTAGATAGCGTGCCTATTCCTGGGATAAAGATATCACCTGAGATATCTGCAAAGAATATGGACCAAGTGTGGTCAAGGAACTCAGCAGGGCCTAGAGATCAGAATCCCTTCTGTGTCCCATTATGTCTACAAGGTCCAGGAAATATTTGTTTACCAAGCATTTGCTTTCCATCTCCCTGTGAATTGCCCTTCTCCCCTTCAAAGTATCAAATCACTACTTGCAACGTCCTCTTTTGTCTTTAGTTGAAGATGGTGTTTAACGTAAGCGCTCCAGCCATTTTGGTGAGTTAATTTTCCTGGATCTCTTCCATGTATACATGTTATTCAATTTTGTTTAATTTTTCATGTTAATCTGTGTCATGTCAGCTCCATTTTTAGACCAGCAGAAGAACACAGAAGAGCAGAGAAAAACGTCTTCCTCCCTAACAACAATAAAGCTTTCAATGGCTTATGCTTTTTGTGATTCACAACACCATTTCTCTCTTTAGGAAGGTATTTTCCTTGACATTTTCTTGAACAGCAACATACGAGAGAGATTTTTTTTTAATCTATGAAATAGAAAAACCTGATCTCTTACAATTTGACTTTCTTGGTTTGAATCTAGAGTTAGTCTTTTGGGTAGACTATTCTTGATTTACAATCTCAACTTAAATATAACCTTATTAAAACTCCTCCTTTCTGTAACATATGGAATATTTTTGCCTCCTTCTAGAACTCTCCTCCTCAGGCAAAATTCAGGACAATTATAATTTTTTTTCCAAATATTTCCAAAGCTTGCCACTATTTTTTTTTAACATTTTTTATTGATTTATAATCATTTTACAATGTTGTCTCAAATTCCAGTGTAGCGCACAATTTTTCAGTTATACATGAACATATATATATTCATTGTCACATTTTTTCTCCGCGAGCTACCATAAGATCTTGTATGTATTTCCCTGTGCTATACAGTATAATCTTGTTTATCTATTCTACAATTTTGAAATCCAAGTCTCTCTCTTCCCACCCCCTGCCCCCTTGACAACCACAAGTTTGTATTCTATGTCTATGAGTTTGTTTCTGTTTTGTATTTATGCTTTGTTTGTTTCTTTGTTTTTTAGATTCCACATATGAGCGATCTCATACGGTATTTTTCTTTCTCTTTCTGGCTTACTTCACTTAGAATGACATTCTCCAGGAGCAACCATGTTGCTGCAAATGGCGTCATGTTGTTGGTTCTTGTGGCTGAATAGTATTCCATTGTATAAATGTACCACATCTTCTTTATCCAGTGAGCTGTTGATGGACATTTAGGCTGTTTCCATGTCTTGGCTATTGTAAATAGTGCTATGAACATTGGGGTGCAGGTGTCACTTTGAAGTAGGGTTCCTTCTGGATATATGCCCAGGAGTGGGATTCCTGGGTCATACGGTAAGTCTATTCCTAGTCTTTTGAGGAATCTCCATGCTGTTTTCCACAGTGGCTGCACCAAACTGCATTCCCACCAGCAGTGTAGGAGGGTTCCCTTTTCTCCACACCCTCTCTAGCATTTGTCATTTGTGGACTTTTGAATGATGGCCATTCTGACTGGTGTGAGGTGATACCTCATCGTAGTTTTGATTTGCATTTCTCTAATAATTAGTGATATTGAGCATTTTTTCATGTGCCTATTGATCATTTGTATTTCTTCCTTGGAAAATTGCTTGTTTAGGTCTTCTGCCCATTTTTGGATTGGGTTGTTTGTTTTTTTCTTATTAAGTCGTATGAGCTGCTTATATATTCTGGAGATCAAGCCTTTGTCAGTATCATTTGCAAAAATTTTTTCCCATTCTGTAAGTTGTCTTTTTGTTTTACTTATGGTTTCCTTTGCTGTGCAGAAGCTTGTAATTTTCATTAGATCCCATTTGTTTATTCTTGCTTTTATTTCTATTGCTTGAGTAGACTGTTTTAGGAGAACATTTTTGAGATGTATGTCAGATAATGTTTTGCCTATATTTTATTTTAGGAGGTTTATTGTATCTTGTCTTATGTTTAAGTCTTCGATCCATTTTGTGTATGGTCTAAGGGAGAGTTCTAGCTTCACTGCTTTACATGTTGCTGTCCAGTTTTCCCAACACCATTTGCTGAAGAGACTGTCTTTATTCCACTGTATATTCTTGCCTCCTTTGTTGAAGATTAGTTGACCAAAAGTTTGTGGGTTCATTTCTGGGTTCTCTATACTGTTCCATTGGTCTATATGTCTGTTTTGCCACTATTTTTTAACTAGGCTCTCCCTGTGAATCAGAATTAGGTTTTGAATTACCTAGTCAATAGATCTGTCTTTTGGGAAATTGTTAACAAAGCTTTATGTGAATTTTAGATATGCCCTGCTTCGGAATGAAACTTTCATCAGGTATTGGAATATCTTGTCTTTTCTCCTATTAAATAATTGATATAATGCCCATCTTGTTACGTTTTTACATTTACCATTTTTACTACTAAATTCTTTTTGAGTTTTCATGTCTTATTTATTATTAGGTCCCCAGGACCTAACATGTTGAGTGAATGTATTAAAAAATACATCATCAATTCCCTTTAGTTGTTCAGTAGAAAAGTTATAAATATGTAGTGTTACATAACAAATTGCCCCAAGAAGTTGCTTTCGGTTAGATCAACAAGTCATTTCTCAAGCATAGCCTAGAATAATTGTCAGAAGAGATTGCCACCCACTGTGTAGGAGCAGGCATTCTTTTCTGACAGAGCTTTAGAATAAATGAGAAATTAAAGCAGCCTCAGCACATTATCTAAGAGTCTTTAATGGATTTTACTATGATAACATGAGAGTATCTTCCAAATTCCAAATATTATATTAAGTAAGAATTAAATGCTTTTTCACTTTTCATTCAACCCAAACCCAAATATTTACAAGCAGGATTAGTGGAAATAAAATTGGGCTTCAAAATTATGGGTATCTTGATCAAATTCCTATTTTTCATTCAATAATTTTATGATCTTGATCAAATTAGGTAATTGCTATCTTTATCTCTGATATGCAAGATAATTGTGGTGACTCATGAAGATAACACATATCAATCATGCATTTGCCTGGTATATTATATACACATGATACAACCTAGCTCATTTGGTGTTGATGTTAATATTGGTAGAAGAATATCCATATATGCATGCACTTTATTCATTATTTTATTATTCATAATAGCATTCTTTGTATTTTTTATATAAAAATACACTCTAAATATACAAGGTTATGGGTAGTTTTAAGTCAATGAATGCCAGGTATATAACTGTTATAGGTAGTCCTTCCAGAATTGATTTGTCTGCGAAATAACCAGTGCAATGAAAAGCCTTCTTTCCCCACTTTCCATTTCCTAGAAAGTGTATCTCTCATCCATCTAGAATCTTATCTGTTACTCAAGTGAAGTAAACTCCTGCAGATATTCAAGTAAATACAATTCTAAATATCATATTTGCATAGAAGAGGTCAATTATATTAGTGAATAGATAAAAATCACTTTGCAAATCAAATTATTCCAAAAATTTATGTCCCCAAATTGAAATATGTTTTAATTTTTTATTCCTTATTAACTATTATTAAATGGCATATTCAGTTATATGCCAAAAATTGATTTGAGGGAGAACAGAACTCAGAAATACAGCAAATACAGTCATCTACTTATTTAAGATTTCCTAGTTCTTAATTCTATATACAAAATCTAAAGGCATAGTTTTGCTGAATACTATCAGATTCTAGAAATAAGTAATATTTTTGCAGAGAAAAATTATTTTCATTTCATTGAGATGAATTTTCAATATATCTCAATATATATTTATATACTATACAAGTATAAAATTAAATTTTAATTTGTATCCATTCATCTTTCCACATCTACATCTATATTTATTTACATCTATCTATGTATAAATGTTAAAGGGCTAAGTTCCCTCAAAAATTCATGCGTTGAAGTTTTACCCTCCAGTACCTCACAATGTTTCTATATTCAGAGGCTGTATTAAATAGGTAGTTAAGTTAAAAGGAGGTAATTGAAATGACTGATGTCCTTATAAGAAGAGAAATTTGGACATAAATGTATAAAATGTATTCTATCTTCAGACTGTGTTCAGACTCAAGCTGCATGACTAATTTCTTTGAGGTCTTTTCTTGGTCTCTTGGTCTCTAACCAGCTGATCTACCTTGCAGATTCTGGATTTGCTCGCCTCCAGAATTGCTGAGCCTATTTCTTAAAATAAATGTCTCTCTCTTTCTCTTTCATTCTCGCTCTCTCTCTCTCCACACACACACACACACACACACACACACACACACAGACACACACATCCTATTCTGTTTCTCTAATTAATTAGTAACCAACCAATACATTATCTATCTATCTAACTAGAGGAGAGGGGAGGGAAAGTTTTTTCTTAAAGGAAAGTGATAAATAGAATACTTTCAAATATACAAGGCATTTCAAGTATTATGAAAATATGTTTCATCAAGAAAAATTTCTGTAAAAAAAGGTAAGTGGAACTGTTACTTCCATGAAGGAAAAATAAAATATATTAACTGCCCATAACTCAAAGAATAGGTTCTACCATAGATGTGGAACCAGAAATGATAGTCCCTATCAAATTGTTACAGTAATTCATACTATAGCTAATTAAGAGTTATATACCTATTTTTTAAATAACCTCAAAAATCACAAAACTCACACAGTTGTGTCATTAGGAATGTTTAACCTCAATATATAGAAAGCAAATTAAAACATGTGAGAGGGTATATAGATGCCTCTGCCCCTGCCCCCAATAATTAGAGGATAATAAAATTAAAATGTTTGTAGACTTTTCTTACATGGTTAATACACAGTGGTTTAAAAATAATGTTAATTTAAAATGAAAGTTTATCCTAAAGTTTTAACAACTGGATTTCCTGTGTGACAAAAATTTTATTTATATTTATGAATAAACTTATTAATGCTTACTATACTTACAGTAAATTTATCCAATGTATTCCTTTATGTTAAATACAGTGCCACTGGAAAATTATTACTTTAGAACAAATGGTAACATTTAGCAATGTGGGGAAAATGCTAAATTAAAGAAGAATCTTTGCTATGTCTTCAATAGTACAGTGTAATTACTTTAATCATGTTTTCATATGCACAAGGAAATTCTGAAATGCCCTTATACACAGTCACAGATAGAACCTGACAGGAAAAAACATCAGTAAACTATTCTTTTTTCTCAAATTATGACCTATGTAAGTCATAAATTAAAAAAACAGTGTGCTATGGTACTTTGCTAAATAATATAGATAACACACAGAATGCTGAGGCAGAGAGAGAATATCCTACAACTGTTTCCAGGGAAGGTAAGTCTTAAACAAAAATAAAATTAAGCAAATAAGTAAGAGTTAACCAGACAAAAGAGATTGGTTTAAACAAGTCTTGGAGACAACTAGAGATCTGAATTGATATCCCTTGAGTGAAGTGTATGTATGGTAAATAGCTGAAGCCTAGAATTAGAAATATAGCAGGGTAGGATTGTACGGACTAATGCCAACTAATCTAACATTTTTTTTTATCCTGATAGCTATGAGAGGTTTTTCAATAATTTTATGACATTATCAGATTTGAGTTTTAGAAAATTCTTTCTAGACCTAATTTGGAGGATATATTAATAGTATCAACACTACAATAACATCACTTTCAAGCAATTACTTTTTAGGAAGTCAAGTGAACTGGCCTGACAGGCATTCTGATCACATTATCTTAATAAACATTTAAAATAGAGTAGTTGTACAGACTACACAGTGTATTTAAAACAGCACATGATGTGTATATTTTTAATCTAGAAGTCCAAAATCACCATCTCTCATTTTGAGGACTTTGATATGACTGGAATTAAATGGTCAAATTTATTAAGAATTATACCTTCAAACCTTTAAGGTAATTTTGTTGAAGTTTTCTATTTATTCCATCAACATTACACTCAGTTCTGCAGGTTAAAACACCTTACAGTTAGTACTAGAAATCTAACCTTTTTGTAGGTGTAGTTCAACCACAGTAGGTGATTAAAAGCATCAATTAGAGGTATGTAATTATAAAATGTGTGGCAATATAATTATACCCATGAATTTTTTTGTGTTTTTATAATATTGATAACTTTTTAATATGTTATTATCTTAAAAATAACATAAAATCATTCTTTAAGAATGTCTCCTTTTATCTCTAAAAGACAGCATTATCATCAGGTAAAATCTTCAATAGAAACATTTCATTTCATTTTTTTAGTTCTGTTATTCTGATTCTTTCTATTTACTTCTGGAGAATTCTGAATCTTTTAAAAATCTTATGCAAAACATAAAAACCTTTATTAACTTCATGGCATATTTTTTAAGAACTGGCTCAAAATATTTGTTTTGAAAAATAATTTTATGTTTGCCATTTATTATAGTGACATTTAAAATTCAGTGAAAACTATTTTACTAATAAAGGGTTTTAATAATATTGATTTATGCTTTTCAGTACTTCATTTTACAGATATATGATTCAGATGACATATATTGGTGTTTCTTGTATCTTGAAAAAATTAAAAAGCATTCTACTAAAACTGGAATACTTTGATTTTATATTATCAAACACTTGATAAATGTTACTTATGTTCAGATTACCTATACTAAAAAAATTGTCAAAGTACATACAAATTTTATTTCATTTAGTAAAAGCTAAAATGCAAGAAATTGCTAAATGTGTGAATAAAATAGACATTTTGAAATAAAAAGATTCACTCTATTCCAATTTTTTTTTCACAAGACTGTTCAATTCTGAAAAAAATTAATGGCAATTTTACATTGCCTTTTTATATGTATGTATATAAGTATACATACACACATACACACACACAGAGAAAGCAATAAAATTAAAGCCCAAAATAAGTCTGAATCTACATGCATTCATATATTAATCAATGAAATAAACAAGAATCCTATTTTGTGAGCACCAAGTAATTACAATAAAATATTAAGTTTAGGGGTGTCATAGCACTAACCTCAAAAAAAAATCCTATATATTTATAAATGCTGAAAAGATTTTACAATTTGCTTCATTATTATTTGAATCCATATATTACATATACACACATATATGTACTAATTTAATATGCTTATCTTATAAAGTATAAAAATCAATACTTAAATTTACATGTTTTAAGTTTGCTACATAATGATAAGTGTATTAGAAATATTTGTCTTTCTTGTACAGATAAAATATGTTATTAACAAAAGTGTTTAATTTGTAAACAAATTAGGACTATGGGATTAATAGATACAAATTACTCTACATAAAATAGCTAAGCAAAAAGGATCTGCTGTATTACACAGGGAATTATATTCAATATCTTTTAATAACCTATGTTGGAATATAATCTGAAAAAATATATAACTGAATCACTTTGCTGTATGCCTGAAACTAACACATACTGTAAATCACCTCTACTTCTATTTTTAAAAAATGTTTAAAATTCAGATACACTCATGAGTCTTAATTTCTTTTTTCTTCTTATGTAGAATAACATTAGTCCCTTTCACTTCTAGACTTGACATAGAATAACAATTAGGAGACATGACAGAAAATTCATTGGCTCCAACACCAAAAATGGAGTAAGTATATGTTCCCAGAGTTTTTTCCTTGATATATAGGAATATGGGTCTTTTCCATTCTTGCTTTATGTACTCGTTCAGAAATAGTAACAGTTCTACACACTTTGGGAGGAGCTCCTAAAATATGTGATAACCTAAAACGTTAATAAATATTAGGTTCTGTTAGTAAATGATAAGGGAGTGTGAAGGTTGGGAATGTTGGTGAAGAATTAATAATGTCTGCAACATATCAAAGGACATCCTTGCAACTCTTGTGTATAGCTTTTTGCTTGATGCTTTCTTGGAAATTTATCTGGAGTCCCTTAGTTAATATCCTATTACAAAATGCACAATGTATTTTCCTCCTTGAGGTCTTTGATCTTAGCTTATAATACTGAAATAAGCAGTATGTGGAGTAAGAACATCATTATTAAGCTTTGGATACTCATTAAAATTTTTTGAGGTTGTTTAAATAATGTTAGAATCAGCTTCTTCAGTCTTGGTCCCCTTTCCACTATGTGGAATTTTTTTTAATTTAATTTTTTAATTTAAATTTTTAAAAATTTGTATATTTTCCTACATAATAAATTTTCTTGACAATAATTAGTGCTGTATTTGGCAACAAGTTACTGAATACTTAAGTTAGCTCTTCTAGTGAGAACATTGATAAGATTTAAGTTGAGTTTAATTGCATAGTAGATCATTTAACTTACTCATGTTCATCCTCATTCAAGAAAACTCTTGAAAATCTATCTTATTCATTATAAGAAAGGTGATAAGAATAAACGAATGGGCTTAATATATCAGTTCAAACTAGTTTAAAAATTCAAAGCACATGTTCTAATAACTCCAGGTGAATAGTATTATTTTTAATACATATTTTTATGAAGATATTGTATAACAAGAGAAATCAGGACAGAGAAAGGATCCATTCTCTCAGAAACCAACTATGGAAAAATAAACAAGATATTATACACAGCCTGAGATAGAGATGAGTGTGTATAAAAATCTGTCCCTAAGTGAAATTGTAAAGTAGAGAAAAATTATCCATTATCTATCTATCATCAATCTGTCTATCTATTCAGCTATTTAGTAGAAAAACAGAACTATAAAAGACCTTATTCTACCATACTCTGCTTTCCCCGTCTTTATCTGGGCCTTATTAAGGGTTTTTTTTTCCTTGAAAGTTTACAAATTCTTTGTGCACATCATGTTTTCATAGTGAGGGAAGACATTTATTTTTAATTATGTATGTAAAATTACAAATTGTGTGAGATATTTTCATTTAAAGAATATTAATGAATGTCCATTAGCATACTTGTGCTAACTACTTATTATAACTAATAACTATTAGTATATAATTACCTACATAGATGTACCTAACTCATCATAATATAATCATATAGTATCTCACTGTATACAAACTGATCTCACTTGCTTTTGTTTCTAGTATTTTTCTACTCCAATTTTACTGCTGTTTATTTGTTCCCTTAAGACTTATGATTTATTTATTTTCAGTGACTAATATACAACATTTCTTTTACAATGAAACTTCAATATTTCTGTCTACATGGAAATTTTAATATCTAATCAAGGATTCTGATTATCTTGAAACTCCACTGGCTTTCTTATAAAATATAAAACTGTACTCCACAAGGTTGAGCTGTGGGATGTTTTCAAAAGTATCTCTAATCTTCACTCATCTTGCATTCTCTCCAACAGAAATCCAAGCAGGCTATCCCTTTATAAAATTCTGATTGAAGTCATATCTATCTTAGAAGGATTAATATGCTAAAATATGCTAAGAGTTTGGAAACTTCTGATCAAAGTAGCTATCAAAATGCAAAATATTACTGTCATTGTTCTCAAAGGTAAATAGCAATCATTCATGGGCTTTTACATTGCCCTCCAGTCACTGTGATCTGATCTGCTCCATGAAGCTACTTTTCCATTGATTAAATGCTCTTATCTCTATTGCCAAGCTAATCTTGTGTATCATCCAGGCTTTTATTTTATCTTCTTTACATAGTCTCCTTCAGGCTCTACAAATGTGAATAAACTTTAAAGGAATCACAAACCAGCAGTCATCCTTTCATTCTCAACAAGTTGTTTTTCATAAAATATTCTGTAAGTCGCTAAGTTTTCTTTAGTTTTCTTTAGACTTCTTTCTCTTCAAGAACTAAAAATAGCTTCAATAGAAGATTTTGCTGTCCTCCTAAGAACTACTGTTACAAGTGTATAATCAGCCAAGGCACTTATGTGATAGGCTAAGATCCTCATATAAAATGAAAGAGTGAGAACAGCAGAGTGGAGTTCAACTGCTGGCCATGAATCATGATTTGTGTTACTTAATAACACATCAAGTGAGGAGGATTGTTTTCATTGTACCATTAGTTCATATTCATATCAATCTCTATGTACCATTTAGATAATGCTCAGTTATCAGAAATACATAATACATTAAAAGTAAAGTAGTTTCTCACAGGATGACTTTTGACTTTGGTAAAATCTTACACTCTACCACATAAATCATATGGAAGTGACAGTTTACTGTGACAAACCCAAAAGAATATACCCTTAGCCTTGGATACCAGTGTTAGGCTGGAGAAGTTCAGTGAACTTGAGTTCTTGAGTCTACCAGGTTATTATGTATAGGATGTGTTTCACTGTTATCAGTGGCAATCTTTCTATTCTGGCTGAGGTCCTGCAAGTTTGAGGGAAACCCCAAATAGGTTTGACTATGTCTCTCACATATGAAGAAATATATTCTAAATATCCAGCATAATTTCCAAATCATGACCACGAGATTTATTAAGACACATCACCTGATTCTAACTTCAAGATCCTGGGGGGGGGGTGGATATCCTTTAAATGACAGTTGTATCTATAGTAGGCAGCAGAGAGAGGAACAGAAACAAGCTAAAGAATGACAACTCTATCTTAGATGTTAAGAATTAGCTTTCGACACAATAGGCAATCGAGTTTGAATTACACTTCTGAAAAGCTATTAAAAGAGCTCTATGACTTTATATATTCAAAACACAGAAATTTTGAAAAGAACCACATAATGAATAGACTGCACAAAGCTGAGTATCAGAGGGAATTTTTTTATGCCTCATGACTACAGGAATGAGAGAATTACCACTCCACCTAAGGGTCTTCAAGAGCCATGTAGTGGTATACAATGTGCTAAGATGTCTGAAATTACAGTGTATTATATTACGTAATATTTTATATTATTTGATTTATATAATTATAGTATAGTCACATTTTCCCAAAAAGCCTTCCTGTAAAAAAACTGTTTATACAGAATTGTTTTCTACAGAATATCATGAGGTTGGTACATTTTTAAACTGTCCTTAAAAACAAATATTTTACTAATCATATTTTGATCACAAAATGATGCTAAATAAATTATTTTGATCTATCATTCATCTATCTATTCACCAGAGTTGAAGCACTGCATATCTAGGAAACAATTCAAAATGGTGGAATAAAATTATTTTTTATCTATATCCATGTATATATCTACATCTAATATTTATATATCCATCCACAGTCCATCTTAGTCATGGATAGTCTTATTCGTCCAATAGTGAAAGAACGCACCTGCATGATTCATGGCTTATCTTTAGCTTACTGTTTGATTCCTTTTTATGTTTCAGTGGTAGAACAAATTTGGTGTTTGTTTTGTTTTCCACATACCCTGACTTACATGACATTTTCTCTTTTTAAAATTATTAGGATTAAAAATGATGCTGGCTTCATGTGATTTTTCTCAGCGAATCCCCTTTGTTCTCTGTATGTCAGTGTGTCCAGACAAACAGGAACAGAGGGAGTTTTTCTCAGTCCTTAAGTGTGACCTGAGGGGCAACCATGTTCACTTACAGGAGAAGATCAGAAGGAATCACAGATCTCTCACACCTGGGTTATTGCTTTTGTGATTCAGTTCACAAAACCAGTTCTGGAAACTCTAGTCTTACAGTTCCTCACAACTCTAGCCCATTTTTCTGAACTTCAGTGATAGTTATTTTTCATATTACCACGTTTGAGAGTATTATGTACTATCTTATATGACCTAGTATTATTTATATGAGTTACCAAAAAGAGACATGTATGTGACTGCATTTGCCTTGAAAAATTGGAAATGAAAGTAATTTGTTAAGCATTTCAGGCAAAGAAGTGGATCTTTGTTGCTGTTGTTGTTTAACTTATTTTTTGCTGTGTGTGATTTTTAGCACAAGTATTTGCCAGCAATTTCTAACCAAAAATATGCCTGGATTTTGAGTTGCTCTTTTGGTAATAATGCAACCCAAAATAAGACTCTTGTTTTTGGTGATGATATTATGTAAATAAATCATTAGAGACTGAATTGTTTCCCACCAGTGTTCATACATGGAAGTCCTAACCTCCAATGTGGCCGTATAAGAGATAGGGCTTTGAAAGAGGTAATTAAGGTCAAATGAGGTCATACTATGAGGCCTAATCCAACTGAACTGGTGTTCTTATAAGAAGAGGGGGAGACACCTGGGGTGGGTTTGCACAGAGCAAAAGCCACGTGACAACACAGAAAAAAGGTACTATCTGCAATCACAGGAGTGAGGACTCAGGAGAAATCAAACTAGCTGACACTTTGATCTAGAACTTACAGCCTCTGGAAGTATGAGAAAATAAATTTCTGTTAAGACAGCCATTCTGTGGCACTTTGTTATGGCAGCCGTAGCAGACTAATACAGTGCCAGCCATCCTATCTACAACCTGATCAGCATAAAAACAAACGACGAAGTAGTCCAGTTTTCAGGTTCCTTGACTGTATGCAACAATGGCTGCTGTTTAAAAGCTGACAGGGAATTAATTATTTAGAACCCTGTTCTGAAAGTTTGGGTAAGAGTGCAATCTACTCCAGTACCCTAACATCTCTCCACTGGAAGTCAGTTGTATTTGTTATTGTCATAGGGGAACAGAATACCTTTAGCTGATCAAGGACAAAGGATACAAGGGATCCTGGAGCTTCCAGCATCCTTGCATTAATCCATTATCCTCTGTACAAAGACTAGGAAAAGTTTTGAATTTAGTGAAAAAATAACTGTGGTTTACTGAGGAGGATATACACTGTACTACCTGTGTCTGGAATGTTTATGAGGACCTCAGAGTGAAGGACAGCGTCTTACATTCTCTTAGTGAAAACTATCCAGGCACATCCATGACAACAATCCCTTTTGTTATTTTAGGTATAAATAGGTTGTTTCTCCTGGTAAGTCTTCACATCCCTGAAATGAAAGGCCATGTCTGATATTTTACAATTCTTACAAAAATAAAGCATTTTTTTTTTTTTATTGAGAAGACTTTAGTTGAGACATCTATTTGATTCTTTTCAGCAGGAAATATTCCTGCTTTGGATTATCTAAAGAAGTTAGGAGGAAGGACACTTGCAGAATCAAAGGGTTTGTTCTCAGTGAAGATTTCAAATATAGCCTTAGTCTTGTGTTTACTCAAGACATATATGAGTTATTCTCTTTATGGGATAAGTGGTCAGTCAAGGGCCTGGTTAAATAATATGCACTTGCTGTTTCATGAAAATATTCAGTATCAGATATCCCATAACTCCTTATCCTACACTAAGAAAACAGTAGTGATAAGGGATAGAAAAATATGCGTCAATGCCTGTGGCAGAGGAAAAAAATATTTTCAGATATTCAAGTTACTTTTAGTCAGTTCAAGCATCAGCAGAAAATCTGTAACAAAGACATACATAGTTCATACTTTCCCTGCCTCACATTATTACTTGTGCCCTGAATGTTTTTAATTTAAAAAAAAAGCTGTCCATATTAACCTAAAATTATGTTTAGTATTCAATGACTAAGACCATAAAATTTAAAAAGTAAGATTTTGAACATTCTTAATATCCTGCTTTCAAAAACAAAACAAAACAAAATCCATAAGATAAGCAGTTAAAAAGACACATTATTTCACCCATTTAGTAATACAGCACCTGAAATATCTGTAAAGAATAGTGAATAAGCCTTGTTTCTGTATCATTTATACTACTCACTAATCTGTCTTGAGAAATAAAGTGACTTTTTAAGACTGAGGTATAGATTATTTGTGTTTATTCAGTGATTAAGCTGATTTATAATTACAGAAAAATGTAGGCAAAGTGATCATTGACATTAAAACTTTCCATATATTTTACTACCTTTGCAATATCAACATTTTTCATGATGCAAACTTAATTAGATGCTCTTACTGGAGTCAGAATCATTATAGCATTTTTTAAATGATACAAAATAAAACATAACTTCAGATGCTAGAGATGCTACCACTTTTATGCTTTTATCTAAATACAAATACATATAAAAGACTTGATAATAAACAATTTTCCTTCATTGTTCTCTAGGTGAAATGTGGGTAACTGGAGTAAATATTAGATTTTGAAAATACTGGTAGGTTCACATTTACCACTGTTTTATACTGTACCTAAGAAATTAAAATTACTTCTTCTTACTTTATAAAGACTTTCTTAAATACATTTATTAATGTTAAGGCACTATTTCCTGAGGCTCTCTTGTATGAGACCCCTGGACGCACTGCCCTAACAGTTTTAATCTTACCTCTGAAATCAACTTCAGATCTTCCTGCTGTGTCTCTGAGGAAGTGTATCCTTGCCTTTCTTGGAGGTTAATTCTACCATCTGTGCTGAAACCTCTATCCCATGTCCTCCGTCAGGCCTTCTTTTTCCCGTATTTTTCCTGTACACATTACTTTAAATCTTTATTATTTTTTTAAATCTGTCTATGGAAAGAGTTATCTTTGTTGTTTTCCTCCTCCAAAGTGTTTCATTTCAGACTTCATTAGGAGAGACCTTGCTAAAATGTGTGTTTTACTGTGTTCTCCCTGTTTAAAACACTTTAGTGTCACTCCTGGCATGAGTTCAGTTGTTACATCAAGTCTAAAAGGATTAAAATTAGGATGCAATAAATTGATATTATTTTGATTTGTAATGTTATCTGCATTTTTATAAATTGTTTAGAGCTGTTCTTACTAGCTGTATTTACCTAACATACCCCTTCACTTACAGAAACTGAAATAAACTTTATTTACCTATTTGAAATTATTTTAAAATTGGCTTTATAATTAAACACATTAAAACCATCATTTATTATTGCAATATTATTTCCTTCTGATAATATTTACAATTTATAAGCAATTGGTGCATGGCATTTAAATATAAATATAAATTAGATCTTTGTCTGGAAAGCTTACCTAAGTTTAACTAGAATATTCAAGTATTATTAGTAAATCAGAATGTCATGCCATGTTACTATGCTGATAGGTATGGTGGTATTCTGCACAGTTAATGGATCATTGATCATGCCAGAGATTACACTGTCGTCGTAGCAGGTAGTTACTCGAGTTTCAAAATCTAAACCTGAAGAAAAGCTAATAGTCAGGTTTTTTTTAAAGAACAGCTAGGGAAAATCTATACTCCTTTCTGTTTGTGTTTGTGTGTGTGTGTGTGTGTGTGTGTATGTGTGATATTAAAATTCAACAAATCAATATTTTATTATATGTGATACATTCTGATATTTTCTTTTTTTGACCCAATTTATTTTATTTTTAAAAACAATTTTGTCAACTCATTAAATTGATTTTATCTTCCATTTAGTAGGCTCCAATCTGCCATTCAAAGATGCTAAAATTAAGTATAAATTACCAGCAATAGGTATTACAGAAAGATCAGAGTTTAATGCCAAAAGAGACAAGGAAACAAATTGAGTTCTTTGGTACCAGGGCACTTTTAAGGAGACTGGAACTTGTATCATGGAAGAGGGTCACTTAGATAGCTGTGAATGAACATGAGAATTTTGAATCTTGAAATTCCTCTGAACCCATTTGGCTGAGGAGACAGCTTCACTCCACCACGTCTGAGGGAACTAGCCCTCCATTTGCTTTATAAAATATATATTTTTTAAACTGCTTTATTAAAATCTGATACTGATTCTCCTCCATATCTGTCTCCCATTCACCACCACATTTTATTGCTCTCAAGTACAAAATGAATTAGATTCCAACATAATCTTAAACATAAATATTCAAGACTTGTTCTAGAAAAAGATAGTTTATACATTGAAAGGCCACGTCTACAGTAATTTATATCATTAGAATTCTGAAGAGCTTATGCGGGAGGCAATTTCAAGAGTGTTAAACTAAATAAGAACAAATATTAGGCTTAGTAAAACTAGCCTCTTTAATATGGATGCAGTCACCTAGAATTTCAGATTTAGTGTGTTGATTTATAAACAAGGGCATGGAGTTACTGTTCTGGTATTTTGACACTTGTCACCTGAACTAACTAGTGGCCTTCAGTTAATAGCCTTCAGTTTCATCATTCAGATTCCTGCAGAGGAATTAGAAATAATATCTATTTCTTTTTTCCCATCCTTTCTTTTTCCCCTCACTGTGGAAAATAACAGTGTACCCCAAGACATGAACTGGACCCATTTCCTGCTGGGACAGGGATGCGGGTTTCTTGCTAAAACCTGTGTTGGTACTCAACACAGTTTAGGCACTCAACACAGTTTAGGCATATTTAAAAATAAAACAGATAATCTCAAATTGTTTTTAAAAAGTTAAAAGTTAGGAACTTTGTCATGCTGCAGAGAAAGGACTCTAAAGGTTTAGGGGAAAGGAAACATTGGAATGGATCTATTAATTATAATCTGTTCTGGTATCTCCTAAGTATACCTCCTGGGAGGGTCAGAAACTCTCATTGCAAAACATTTAGGAAATGCATTAGTGAAGGAAGCACCAGTATTCTTGAAGTAATTTCTCTTGACTTTGTTTTTGTTGGAGGTAACCAAATCTCACTGCCATCAAACTGTGTCATTTCATTCTTTTTTTTAAAGATTTGTATCACTTTCCAAAATTGTCTTTTTTATTTGTTTTCATTTTTATTGTATTTTTACCTACTAAAACACCATTCACACAGTGCTTATTCATGCTATATCATTCCTAGCCTAAAACTTCATGACCAGAACTCGGTCTATAGATACAAATTGATAGAAATGAAGGGATGGATAAACTGATACATTAACAGAATGAGACAAGATAATTCGGTATGTGCCAATCTCCAAGGATCTACTGTTGATAAATGGCTTTGAACTTGAAGGATATTAGGATTTACTGAAGAATTTGAGAAGTGACACGATCCATTTGTGTTTTTAGAAAGAGTACTCCGACAACTGAGGAAAATCTGTCCCAAAGGAAGAGGGCAGGCCTAGGAGCAATACAGAATGCATAAAATCCTAAACTTATGTGTGAGATGCAGGAAAAAAAAAAAGATAAATATCGAGGGAGTAAAATATATTACACCTAAAAAAAATGGATATTGAAGATAATGGACAAGGTAGAGACAATGATATTAAGTATATTAAAGATTTCTCTGCTTATTATATTACTTTGAAAGCAGTTGAGATTTTGTGTTTCACTGTCATTTATATTTCCATGGAAATGGTTAGTTATTCAGTATAATGGCATCTCTCCCATTTAACAGCTCTGAGAGTGTGAATGCATATGAAGAGCTTAAAATACTTCTTAAAAGTTAAGAAATTGTGCACACTCTAACCATTTATATTTCCACCTTCAAATTTTTTTCTGAAAATATTTCTGATGGGCTGGAAAGATGCTCTCCAAAATATACAATTGTTATCCAAACTACTTAAAATTCAAGTAATATCCATTTAATACTGGAGATTAATAATTACTTTAAAAGTAATACTTTAAATAAACTCTTTCTCTAACTTAATTATAAAATCTTGTCTTATAAACTACTATATAATTGGCACAGTCATCTGGGATTTAAGTATATTTAAGTTATACTTGAATAACTCATTTAATTATCTGAAAATGCTTTCAGGCTAAGAAATTTTTAATGGTTTGTTATGCAATGACTTCACTTACAAAGGAGAAATTTTTTAAATATTCTATATGGATACAACTCAGGGTTCATGAGAGGCCTAGGTCTCTTTATTTTTGAACCTCCTAGTCTTGGGCAAACAGAAACCCTGGTACATGTGTCCCTAGCTTTGAAGTGCCTTTCTCAAAGTGTTCAAAATCCATCTTGACTATGGAACCAACCAAACCTAGCAGGGACGTATCGGTGGGTAACCTGGAGCTCACACCTGGATCCATTTGGCCCTAAATTCACCTTTCTCCATATTGGAGCTTTCACAAACACCATTGTCGGTGGCAGGTTTCATTTCTCTGCCATTCCAGGAATTATTCAAACCAGCCATCACATGCTCCTGCAGGACCAGGGGTCACCCCCTCGACCCAGTGGCTCCTGCTTCTTCACTGTGATCCTAAGTGCAGCTCCTTGTGGCTTTGTGTGGAGTGCTTTGCCATCCTCCCTGGGTGATGAGTGTATCTGATTAATGAACTGCTGTTGATCTCATCTGTCCGGTGTCAGGTATCCTGTGTTGGGCCATTCCCTACCACTCCAGGTGGAAATCCCTCCCTCACTGCAGAACAGCGAGTAAGGAAGCTTCACTGTGGCTGCTTAGGAGTTGGTAACCGTCAATTCTTAAAGCTTATTAGGTTTTCAACATGAAAAGAGCTGTTTCTGCTCATAGTTGCCATCATGTACGTCAACTTGACTTGTCAAAAGTTTTATTGCAAATTACCAAAGAGAAGACGTGCTTTAAAAAACCATTTCAAAGTTTTTTACTATTCATAGATGTCTTTTTTTACACACACACACACAACACACACAACAACAAGTGTGGTAGATTCAAGGAATAGCTGCTTAAAGATTGTAGGGATGGATGGTCTGTCAGCTGAGTAAGTGATTATTATTTTCTGGAATAAATTCTTAATCTTTTTAAAATTATAAACAAACACTTAAGCATTTTAATAGGAATGTTTTACTCTCCAGAGGAAGTTATAAATTACATCAAACAAACAAACAAAAAGTTTAGTTTCAGCCAAAGTTTTCTCATGCACTCTAAATTTCATTCAATATAGGCACACATTTTAAAATCAGATATTGTTTATTCTGAATTTTCCACTCTTATCCTGCTTACTTATCTCCAATCTATATACAAAGACCTCACATTCACAACTGGACCAGACACAAACTACAGGAAATTTTAATTCGAGTATTACCAGAAAGCAACATTGATTCAGCACTAATTTTTCCTGCCACAAAGAATCTACATTATTGTCTTTAAGCTTTTATTTTAATCAAGGGGCTTATATTCTGACTACTCCATCTAAATATTCACAAAGGAAAGAATGATGAGCAGAAAATTTATGAAGACATAAACTCAAATTTTTACACTATTTCTAAAGCAAAATATTTATAAAACTGTCTGATTCCACTGAGAAAATCTGCATATATTTATTACTGTTTTGATATAAACAATTTTGAAATCTTGAGAATAGCTCTGCTTTCCAAATTGAATAAGATTAATAGGAAGTACTTACAAAATTTTAAAAGTTATGTATTACAGAATTCAAGAGTCTTATGTTTAAGATTTATTCAGTTAACATCTTTATAGTCATTAGTTAAGTGTTTCAGTTAAAAGTATTACCTGAATCTTATGGTATATGAGATAAAATGCAAGAAAATGACTTAAGAAAAGAAAATGTGAGTAGGAAAAGTACTAAAATTAGTATCTGAGATGGTATTTCATTAGAATGCTACTGGCATTTGGGGAGGGACCATTTTTCTTCGTGCTGCAGAGTCTCATGCTTTGCAGGATGTCTAGCATTCCTGGTCCTTTGTCACCATATGACAGTAGCAACTCCGAATCACTTGGGCTTCAAAAAATTGTCACCCAATTACAACTACACCTGGTTGGTGTAACTCCTGGTAAAGACAGTTTGTTCAAACTTCTATATAATCCTCTCTGTGCCACACCATCTAGCAGAGTTCTTTTTAATATTGCTCAATGCCCGAGCTATTTATATGTGATTCCTTTGGTCCCACCTAAAAGTGATGATCCTTTCCAAAAGACTTGAATTTCTCTCCCTTTTTTCCCCTCCTCCTGCTGCTCTGACCTATTCTCCAAAGACAACATTCAGCAAGATACCACATTCTCATGGACTTCAGGACAATTCTTAGCTGTCTGGATTTCAATTTAACACACTGCCCCAATGTATTTACAATGTTTCTGACATTATTTCCTTCTTCACAAGCTTCCCTTCTCCCTCCTTGGTTTTAGTTATTTTAACAAAGTTCAGATAAAGCATTATTTGAAGAGGTAATGGTGGACTGAAAGGGCAAAAAAAGTTGGGGGCCCCAAGGAACCAGAGAGATAGTAACTGCAGGAAACAGCTTCCACCTATAGAGTTGGAAGGAACAAAGGGATTAAGTTAAGACTATTTGATTTTGAAAATTACATTAAAGACCTCAAAGACCAGAGACTCAGAACTGGAAAACAAGGCACTGCCAAACTGGTTCTAAAGCCAGTGCCCAGTAGAGATGAGATGTTCCCTCAAAAGTTCAATTAAGTCACCAGATAGCTTCTGAAACATGTGCTGTTGGAGTAGTATGTTAGACATAATGTGGTATAGACATTAAATCAATGATCATATCTTGCTTTGATATTAATAGATAGAAGACTTGCTTTCAGAAATCAAGGTGTGATTAAATAGTTGACTGGGATTATCATCACTCTCGGTGACCAGTTGAAGAATATGCATTATTTGTATTTCCCATCCTTTCTAGTATATGAGGGAGAAAGCATCCTGGTTTCTATGAGGTGGGAGAGGTGAATCAATTCCATGAACTAGAGTTAGGAAGACCATCATCAGTTCAGTGTGGGCCCTTAATGCTGACAGATCAGCGAGCAAGGGAAGGCCTTACTTGACTGGTGGGTGAACCGCCTAGAGAATAATGGGTGCTAGAGATGCTGCTGCATAACAGGGGCACAGATGAGTCATTCTGGAACTCAGAGACTACACTGGAGACAACAATCAACTGCAACTGCAGCCGCCGTGGCCTGATGAGTGCTGGGTAAGCAGGTGGTTAGAATCCTCAGGGGTCCATGTCTGCACCACTCTCCTGAACAAGAACCCAGCCAGCTGAAGTGTAACCCAGGGCAAGGGTTGCTACAGAAAGGGATAAACATTGCCTACCACCTTGGAAGCTGCAGCAGAGACTACAGCTTCTTCCACTTAACACCCGATGTTGTATAATTTTTAGATATTATGCTTAGCTGTTACTTTAAAGCATCAATAAAAGAAGGGACTCAGCATAGGGCAAAAGCAGATTTGAATGTTGCAATGGATGGACTGTAGAAGTGAATGTGAATGCACTGCCCCATATCTTCTTGGTTACTTTTGACTCTAGTTGAAGCTGCAAAAGACATTTTCCAGGCACACGGATAGCACCCCACCTCAAGCCCTTGTGTCACTCTGCTTATCTGATGATGGGCTTTCTAAGGTGCCACAGAAGCTAGTTAGATCTTTTAGGGGCTGGGATTGGGACTGGGGTACCCAATAGCTGGTGTTGGAGCCTCTGGGGAGGTTTATGGGGATGGGTATAAGAGTGTGGAATCAGTTCTAACTGGAATCCATTAAGGGAGTCGTTGCTGAATTGGTGCCTGACACACTCTAGCAGGAGAACAGAAAGAAGCACGTGGTTTATTCATCTTCCAGAATGTCAGTCTCCCTGTGGTGTTCCTATTGGAAGAGCTAAACTGGTAGCCAGATGACAAAGGGAAGATGTGCCGGCAGCGTCCCCATCCTAGTAAGCACTAAAATGAATAGAGAAGGGCGACGATATCTTAAATTAGCATATTCTTTGAATCTTCTCCTGATTTGTTTCTTAGGACTATGATTTTTTTTTCACACTGAAATAGTTTCTTAACCTATGATAAATTTTTAGCCAATGAGAATGCCTTTGAGGAAATGTATGTTTTCCTGGGAGATAAAATACTGTTTCAGTCTGCTAAGGCTTCTAACAACCAAATAACACAGGCTGGGAGCTTTAGTCATATTCTGATTGTAACTTTACATGACAGAAATAGGAAGCGCTAATGTCTCTTCCTCTTCCTATAAGACCACTAATTCCACCATGGGGGCTCCACACTCATAACATCACCTAAACCTCATTATTCCCAAGGTCCCACCTCTAAATACCATCATTTGGGGGTTAAAGTTTCAACATTTGAATTTTGGAGGAACATAAATATTCAGCTTATAAAAAATACCATAAATCAGAGACAATACTTTGGACTTTTTACATAGTAGAGAGGTGACAGGACAGATATCATGCCACTGCGGACTTTTCCACTCTCGCTGAAAATGGACTTTCCTTGTTCTATTTTGCCAGGAACAACACTGACACCTAGTAAGACTTTTCAATTCAAATTCTTGGAGACTTGCTCTAAGTCTGCTTTGTTTGCGTATTTGTATAGTAGTAAGTGTTTTCTAATCAATTCATTTCACTTCAGAAGAAAGTCTCTCCAGGCTCCGTCTTAAATCAATACATAGAATCCCTGAAACTGTGTTAATAAATATAGTGTTGCTAGCAGTTTACATTACAACTCACTGAAGTAGTTGGTGGCAGGGGACATCTTGTGGTCAAAATAGCAAGTGAATTTCTTTGAACAAAATTCAGAAATATAAGACGATCATTTTATATGTAGAAGAAAATGGATGAAAGATAAATGTAAGACACTAAGGACATAAAACTAAAAACAGAAACAATATAACCATTATCTATAAGAACCTCTATCAGAATTGACTTACACAATCAAGAAGTGACAAGGCAAAAGCAACTGCAAAATATGATAGAAACAAGCCTTTTCATTTAAATACCGCATCTGTTGGTCAATGTAAAATGACTCAAGTATATCAGTGTCTATTACCTAAGTTCTCATTTCCCGTCAATCACTGAACCTGGTCACTTCTCATGTTTCCTTCTAAGATTGTATTTTAAGAATAAAAAATAATAAGAAAAGTTTAAAAAAAACGAGAGAGAGAGAGAGAATGATTATGATTCTTGATTTACAACATAGGTTAAACAATTTTTGGTTATATTTGCTTCTATTCATTTTTATCTACCTCTCTGTCTATATCCTTTGCTTATTTATGTAATTATATTGCTGAAGTATTTCACATTTTGCGCACATTGTACATATAAAACTTCGCTCTAATTATGTCTCTTAAGCATATTTTCTATCTAAAAATAATGTCATTATTACATGTAAAACATTTTAAAATGGTATCATTTAAAGCCCATTCCATATTTGCACGTTCGCAACATTCTCCAAATTTTCTTTATAGTTGTTTTATTTATAAACTAAATTCTATCAAAAACAAATTATTATAATTGTTTTATTTCCTTAGCCTATATTTTTTTCTTTTTTATGGCTTTTAAAAATCTTTCTTCACAACATTTTGCTGTGAAAATTTTCAAGCATATAGAAATATTAGAAGTATTTTCCAGTAACTACTCTTGTACTTACACTGATATTTTATCATTAATATTTTACTTTATCACATATCTAATCATCAGTTCATCCCTATGTCCATCCTTCATTCTACCACAATTTGCATTAGCCAGCTATTTTGATTAGCAATGGTTCAAAAATCTATAAAATGTACAGATAGAAATGATGGTTAGCCAGAGTATCCAGTGCTAAGACGACTACCTGAAGTTTAATCATGATGACACTTGGGTCCCATTTTATATTAGGATTTCCTGGTTAATGCATTGAAAACAGCAACTTCCCACTGAGCTCCATCATGTGCATTGATAGTGATACCATCTGTAAATTATAAGAACCTCATTCTCTATTTACTCAGTTAATTGTAGGAAGATACTTAGGTAGCCAAGAGGTCTGAGAAACGAGTAACCTTCCCCAGCAACACAACAGAGTGACAATGGCCTTATCCCACTAGGATAGCCAATTCCTTCATTTTTGTGATGAATATAATAAGGTGCATCTATGTATTTTGGATTTATAATAGAAAAAAAAATCATTCCCTAGTAATACTTTACTGAAGGAATTAATTTTACAAAAACAAAATGCAAAACTTGTATATCCATATATGATACATGTAAAAAAATTCTTATACTAAACAAATTTAGGAGAGTTTAATATTCACATATAGATATAAAACTCACTAGCTGATTTCAATCAGCAATAATGACCATTTTACCTTGCAATGCATCTATTCTAGTTCTGAAGTACTCAATATTAAATTAAATTATTCATTCACGTCCCCTAAGCATACAATGACATATTGCCTAACTTAGTATCAGCCTTTTTATTAGTTCAGTAAAATAGTTCAATATCTTAATATGTTCAATTAAGAAACAGTTGCATTCACAAAAGTACATTAAGTTTTACTGTGAATTCAAACCCCACTTGATATTCCAACCACAAAGCATAAAAGTAAAATCTACAGTCATACAGTCCATACTTAATATCTATTAATTGATTCTTTAGTATTCAAACCTGCTGATGAAATACATCAGAAAATAATGAAACCTAAACTGAATCAGTCAAATTACCTTTGTATTTTTGGGGCTCAGATCATTTTTATACTTAAGAAGAGATCAACTTTAGCTTTTTACATTTAATTCTCATTGTATTTCAAAGTTAGTATCTGCATTTGTTACCTTAAATTATATGGAACTATGCTGTCCAATATGGTAATCATCAGCCACATGTGGTCATTTAAATCTCAATTTTAATTAATTAAAATTTTTAACTCTCAATGCTTCAGTCACACTAGCCACATTTTAAAGGCTCACAAGTGGCTAGTAACTACCACACTGGGCAGAGCAGAAAAAGAATGGAAATTAGAACACCATATAAGAATGGTTATAAGGTATTAAGATATAAGATGGGGGCAAAGTACAAGGAAAACACAGTGTTTAGTGTAGAATAGGAAAACAATTGCTGAATATTAACATACCTAGTTTATAGATAAAATAGCTCTTCAATTATGTGTATACTGAAATTGTTAAAAATATATCACATACTGTTTGCAGTTTATTCATACAACTGCCATATTTTTAGATAGTATTTTGAGTATTTCACTGATTAACTTTCATTCATTAAAAAATTCAGAAAATATAGAAATCTACAAGGAAATAATCTCTGAAGTCTCAGTAATGAAATTTTTCAATATTAACTTACTATATTTTTCCTAGAACTTTGATTTTTATAGACATAATTTTTAAATAACTACTAATTTGTCCCTTACTGAATGCAAAGTTTCAAATATTTTGTTTATGCAATTATATATAAATCCCAAGTTACCACATATTTTCTTTAAAAAAGATTACTCTTATCTGTCTTACAAAGTTGCAGTCACACTGCATAAATAAAAGATCTATACATATTTTTTGCTTATAATTCTCATATAATTTTCTATGAAAATTAGATTTTTATAATTCCTCAACTAAGATATTATCATTTCTTTGATTATAAAATAATAGAACATCAGAAAACAGTAACATTTACACTAAGAAAAATCACTGATGGTTTGAATTTATCTGTTAACATATCCTTAGAGGAATGCTTATTCAAAGGAATGAACTTCTCTCTTTAAATCTGTTCTGCTTATGAGAGATTAGTTCCCCATCTTAGTATGTGATTTGCTATTCCTCTTTAAGAATGGCTAAAAGTTAAGAACAGCAATTTTAACATTATGTCCCAAAAGCAAGAGGGATTACTACTTTTATATGAAAGGATGAAATGCTACAACAGGATTAGTATACCCATTAGTGAGAGACAAATTCCAGAAATGGCTGGACAGGACTTTGAACATTCTTTCATCTTTCACTGATTAACTATTTTGGGGAGATCTCACATGTGAATTGTGGAGAAAAATACAAAATTAAGGACCAATATCATGTTTGTGAGGTAATCTAGAGATATATGATAAACATTTCTAGTATTCAAATCAGTATCATCATGCAGTTTTATTATATTTTCTACAAAACTAATAACATGTCAGTTTGATGTTCTCCAGAAACAGTCCTGAAACAAAGATGATATTATAGGTAGATTTTGGGAGAGTGATACAGATAGCACAAGTGAGGAGGCAGAAAAGAGTGACAGAGAAAAAGAATAGCCAACAAAGATGATTTTAAGAGTAAGTTATGAGATGGGCAATTAAAGCTCTGTCTTCTTGGAAATAACAGAGAAAACACGTAGAATGCCCTCAACTGTTCCAAGGAAAGAAGAGGACATAGGGATATTTAGCCTCCAGCTCTTGTTCTTCACGAACTGAGTGTTGATTATGACAGCCTTAAATCTCAGGGATTTCAGCACTATCCAACTGGTGAACCCAAATAACTCTCATGGTGGTATAGGAAGTCTTCAGTCAAAGAAGCACAGAGACACATGCACTTGAGTTGGAAAGCTGTTAGTGTTGATGGCAAGTGTCTTCAGCAGGTTTAACTGGACTCAGAGGTGGCTAAGACCATAGAAAACAGTGCATTCACACTGACTTTTATAGTTCACCTGTTGTAGCATTCAAATCTGGCCATGACCTGCACTGATTTCTTTCTGTTATGGAGACTTAAAAGTAATTGCTAACCAGTCTTGAAAAATGATTTGACACTGGAGGGTAAGTCCACAGGCTAGAATCCCTGTGCTGCAACTACACCAAAGACTGTAGTTAATATTTATTTCCTTTCTTAATCAGTTGTAATGCTCATCTTTGCCTAACATTTCAGCTGGTTGATTTTTTGTCACTATGTTTGGAACCTCCTAGACATACTCCAGTGAATTCTCTGGGTTCTGGATGTAGTCTTCCTTTCTCTATTACATAATAACATCTGTAGAATCTCATTACCCAGGCAATTCACCTACCACTAAAATTACTAACATAATGCCTTGTTTTATTTTTTTAAATAATTACTTATTTAATTAAATTTTTTGCTTATTGCTATACTAGCATTTGGAGACCAAAGTGACCTGGAAGTATCCATAAACTGAGTTCTCTAGAAGGGATTTTCTCCCCTTAGCCAAGCTCTACATTGGTACTCATATATATCACAACTACCACACTACTTCATCCACAGAATTCCTATTCTGATGGTTTAGATGAACTTTTATGAGAACAAACCAATGCTCTATTGGCTTGCAGGTGATGCAGTTTGTAGTAGAACCAAAGGTCCTATAGGCCACTTTAATTATTGGTGTATCTTCCTTCCCCTAAAATAAATCCTTTGTACGTGAAAGACTTACATGCAGAGAACTACAAAACACTGACTAAGGAAATTAAAGATGACTTAAAGAAATGGAAAGATATCCCATGTTCTTAGATTGGAAGAATCAATATTGTTAAAATGGCCATACTACCCAAAGCAATCTACAGATTTAATGCAATCCCTATCAAATCACCCAGGACATATTTCACAGAACTAGAACAAATAATCCTAAAATTTATATGGAATCACAGAAGACCCAGAAGTGCCAAAACATTACTGAAGAAAAAGAATGAAGCTGGAGGAGTAACCCTCCCAGACTTCAGACAATACTACAGAGCTACAGTATTCAAAACTGCACATGGATTGGTACAAAAATAGACATATGGAACATGGAACAGAATAGAGAGCCCAGAAAAAAACCCACAAACTTTTGGTCAATTAATCTTTGACAAAGGAGGCAAGAACATACAATGGAGTAAAGACAGTCTTCAGCAAATAGTGTTGGGAAAACTGGACAGCTGCATGTAAATCAATGAGTTGGACACTCCCTCACACCATACATAAAAATAAACTCAAAATGGCTTAGAGATTTAAACATAAGACAAGACACTATATGCCTCTTAGAAGAAAACATAAGCAAAACATTATCTGACATAAATACAAGCAATCTTTTCCTAGGGCAATAGACCAAGCAATAGAAATAAAAGCAAAAATAAACAAGTGGGACCTAATTAAACTTGAAAGCTTGTGAACATAAGGAAACCATAAGCAAAATAAAATGACAACCTATGGAAAGGAAGAAAGTATTTGCAAAAGATGAGACTGACAGTGGTTTAATTTCCAGAATATATAAACAGCTCATACAGCTTAATGAGAAAAAAACAAACAGCCCAATCCAAAAACGGGCAGAAGAGCTAAACAAGCAATTCTCCAATGAGGACATACAAATGGCCAATAGGCACATGAAAAAATGCTCAATATCACTAATTATCAGAGAAATGCAAATCAAAACTACAATGAGGTATCACCTCACACCAGTCAGAATGGCCATCATTCAAAAGTTAATGAACAATAAATGCCAGAGAGTGTGGAGAAAAGGGAATCCTCCAACAGTATTGATAGGAATGTAGTTTGGTGCAGCCTTTATGGAAAACAGTATGAAGATTCCTCAAAAAACTAAAAATAGACTTATCATGTGATCCAGCCATCCCACTCCTGGGCATATATTCAGAGGGAACCTTAATTCAAAAAGATACATGCAACCCAATGTTCATAGCAGCACTATTTACAATAGCCAAGACATGGGAACAACCTAAATGTCCATCGACAGGATAAAGAAACTGTGGTATATCTATACAATGAAACACTACTCAGTCTTTAAAAATAATAAAACAATGCCATTTGCAGCAACATGGATGGACCTGGAGAACGTCATTCTAAGTGAAGTAAGCCAGAAAAAGAAAGAAAAATACCATATAATATCACTTATATGTGGAACTTAAAAAAAAAAAAAAGACAAATGAACTTATTTACAAAATGGAAACAGACTCACAGACATAGAAAACAAACTTATGGTTACCAATGGGGAACGGAGTGGGAAGGGATAAATTGGGAGTTTGAGATTTGCAGATACTAAGTAATATATATAAAATAGATAAACAACAAGTTTATACTGTATAGCACAAGGAACAATATTCAATATCTTATAATAACTTATGGTAAAAAAGAATATGAAAATGAATATATGTATGTTCCTATGTGACTGAAGCATTGTGCTGTACACACAATTGACAAAACATTGTAAACTGACTATTCTTCAATAAAAATATAAAATAAAATAGAATAATTCGTAATAAATAAATAAATAAGATCCTTTGTTTTAAGGGGGATGTGATATGTGATTTTATATTGTTATATCAGGCACTTTATCATCTCTCAGAGAGCATTTTTGCATAAGCACCAGAGAAAAATTACCAAGAGTGGGAAAGACAATTCCATATACAAAATAAATGTCAACCCAAGGGAGGAAAACTTGCTACTTCCTTCAAGATGGAAGGTATCTCATGTAGACAACTTGTTAAGTGGCTGACCGGTCTTCTGAAAGCATCGTATCATATTGAGGGCTCAGTGCTGGTCTTTGAAGCTGACAGACAAAATAACAGCTGCTATGTGAGGATAAGCCATTGGGATAAAGAACGCTTATAGTGATCGAACCTATCTGGTTGATATTCTTCAGACTTTATGCCTGGGACTACTTTTCAAACATTAGAGTAGTTTAAGATTAAATCTGCTTAATATCCACCGAATGGATTATGGTGTCTATCCGTTTTTCCAGCAGCACCACTGCAGTGAATGCCTTTTTGTTGGGTATGGCCATATAATAAAGATGCTCACACTTCGTACCTACTTCTATTGTTTCATACAAATGCGTCTTTCCCAGGCTTATTGGTCAGTTCGATCCATTTTGCTCTTTGAAGCCATGACCACCAGTCAAACCACTGGCCATTGCCTAAGTATCTATTTAAGACTCACAGAGCACCTCCCCTACTCTGCAAAGTTGATGACTAAGTGGACTATTTATAGCACTGAGAAGATTTTCCTTACTCCATCTTTCAGAACCATCCTTAAGTGGTACTTTAGGGTGACAGCAGTTCATTTTCAACTTTTAATGATATATCAAGACAACTAATTTGCAAACTAAACCTGAATTTCTTCCCCACTGTATCTGCTTGGGCCAAATACTAAAATGTATCATTTCCATTTCAAGACGGATCACTGCCTGTCTAATAATACGCCTTGTAGAATCTTACAATAGCCAACTCACAATGGGCATACCTGATTTTTTAGTTACTTGGTGCTCCATCATGAGGACCTTAGATTCTACCAGGGTCTGAAAACTTATACCAAGAGCTTCTTTTCCAGTATTGAGTAGCTTTCTTTTGCAGAAGGCTTGGCCTTATTCTGGAATCATAAGGGTCTGCACCATGCTCTACTGTACAGTACTGCTTCACAGATATTCTTAACTACCTTGAGTACCTATGACATAATTGTGCCTGCTGGGTCATATGGCCTGAATGGAATGACAGCTTACATCGAACCCTGACTCTACTACAAAGTCTTCTTTTATTTTGAGACCTATTTAAATACAGAATCCTTCCAAGTGACTTGTTAAATTGCTTGGAGCAGTATTTCCAAATGTACTATGTATTGCTTTCAACATTTGCAGATACCACCAAATCTGAGTCTCTTTCTTAGAAGTAAGATGTGAAAGATTAGATATTTTCAGGGTACACATCACTGGTCTCTGAAAAATCTTTACAATGTTGCAGACTGCTAAAACCTTGTGGACTTTATCTCCCACAGTCTTGCCTGCTTATGTCTAAACAGAACATCCAGGTACTTGCCACTTCCTGTTTATCATGCTGATTAGCAACACCAATTTAATAATATGGACTTCAATAATGTTTTACAGAATATCAAGATGGTCCTCTTCCTCCCAGATTGCATACTGAAATGGAGTTCATGGGAGATAACGTCAGCCAGTTGCAAGAAAACGAATATATTCTATTATCTTTCCCTTGTGAATGTGAATGACCTTTTTTATTTAACTTTTGACTGACTTTTCTGATGGGGATGGAAAAGAAAATTACCAAATAAGTATCTGATTACCAAATGCTAGAGGCTGTGTTAATCTATTAAAAATACCATATTTGATAAAACAGCTACAATTGAGGCTAGTAATTGGATAAAATACAGCAATTCACTCTCGTTCAATGTGATCCATGTAGTTTTTTCAGGCACCATACTGATGAACTGAATATTAATATCATGTAGACTATCAGCCCTGTGTCTTTTAAATATTTGAAAATAGCAACAATTTCTGCTATCCCACTTAGTATATGGCTAAGTTTAGGTGATTTTAATTAACCTTTTTACCATAATGAAACTTTCTCCACATAGAACTAATGTGATGGCATTAAGATTTACTGTTAATTATGAGTCAACTCAGAGGCCACACAGATGACCATAGAATAAATCCATGAATCCACTGGACTCCTTGTGAGATGGACATGAGACAGGGTATATTTTTTACTCAATTACTTAATCGGCCCCCATGATAAATAATAGCATTTTAAGTTCTTGGTAAGTCAGGTCATAATTTATATTCAACAAACACTGACAGATGTGAGCATTTATTTTCTTATTGTACAGTTGTTCTGGTAAATATTTTGGGGTCTTTTTAAGGAAATAATTAGGGTAATATTTGTTATATGCACACCTGGTCATGTCAGAGGGTCCTTCCTGAAAAGAAATAGGTCTCTCCTCCAATTGCTTTTTTAGATCATGATTTTCAGCTATGTCCACTGACATCTGCCTTGTGGTCTCCAGCTTTTTCTAATTTTTGGTTATGTAATAAACACAGCCCACTTTGTGGACTCAGTAATATTGACTCTTTAAAATAGCACAGTCTATTTGCTCTTACCTTAAGTTTTAGGCATCAAAGTTCCCATATATTTTAAATGCTGGATGTAGAGAAAAAGCCAATGCATCCTATTTTTCCTTTACTTTATCCCAATCTATCGCAGGTAGGAGATTCGGTAATTATTATTCCACGGAAACCCATGGACTATCACAAGCCACATAACACCAATAGTGGAGCCCTTGCTGTCATCTGTATGTGGAGCAATTCAATTTCTGAATGTCATTCTGAGAATCTAAAATCTAAAGTTACTTCCGGTACCCACTTCCTTGGATTTGGTTCTTTTAAAAGCATAAGCAGAGACAAGAAACTAAATGTAGGTAGTTTATTTAAGAAATAAATTTAAGAAGCGCAAGTGAGTGAGAGAAAGTTTTCGGGCAAACAAAAATTCCGTGTATTTACACCTCAAACGAAAAGTTTGCTGACATTGGCAACTGTGCTAAATTAACTGGGAGCCCTACCAGGAGCCATGAAGAATGAACCTCAGGATTGTTTCAATAACAAGTTAAGTGTAATTTTTATGTTACTTCTCATCCCACAGTGGTGGATGGGTGTCCATGAGGCGTTAAATCTGACATTTCTGGGATATCCCACACATGGATATGAAAACTCAGAGAGATGCAGACACCAGCGGTGGGAAACTGTCAGCCTCAATGGAAACTCTCCATCCCAGATGAACTAGGAGACTATATGGATAAGCAGAATCTGCTATGAGGCCTTAGGGAGAATCTAGCAAGACAGTGCTTTTACAATTAAATATGGTACATACGATACTTTTTTTTTCCTTGCTGAAACAGCAATTTGACTGTACAAAGTAACTCAAACTGCTGAGTCAGAGACACTGGGATGGATATTCTCCAGAAACAATCTCCAAACTTCTTTCTCTCTTTCATTCTGCGTCCCAATAGAGTAAATTCTGCTGACTACAATATCTAGGCCCCCTTCCTACCTGGCTTCTGGTTTCTTTTAGTCATGGAATGCAGCAGCAGAACAGACGGCAGGTGTCACAGCTATGGGTTGGTCCTGCCTGTGTTCCTCTTCCTTAGGCCAAACATGGGGAGCATGCTCCCTTAAAGCTATAGCTTTTGTAGCATTCATGAAAAAGCCGCTCCCAGCCCCTGCCCCCACACCACCCCTATTAGTCAGGGTTCTTCAGGAAAACAGAACCAATAGCGTCACCAGCAAAGCCTATTAACAATTCCTGGGAAATAAAAATAGAACCAGGGGTAATAATACAAAGTCTAACCTTTTTTTCCCGTTTGTGCTTCACTAGTCTCACTTGCTCAGGATTCCACTCACAGAGGCCTTGCACCAGCACTTCAGACCAGAGTTTCTAGTGCGAGGTGGCTGCGCCGACCGACCTCTCAGCTGGGATTCAGGCCGTGTGGAGAAGCACTGCTCACGCCACTCGACCCAAGATGGCGGCGGCGGCGGGCCGTGTGCGGAAGTGCTGCGCAGCTGCTCCCGGCCTGCCAGAACCCCGCCCCTTCCCTGCCAGAACCCCGCCCCTCCCTCCCAGAACCCCGCCCCTCCCCGCTGACTGAGCTCCATAAAGCAGCCCTGCCCACTGCCTGGCGGGGAGAAGGGAGAGCTTGGACTTTAGAGAGCAAGCTCCTAGCACCTCTCCATTCTCTAGTCAAAGAATAAAGTTTTCCTCTGTTCCTGAACCAAATTCAGTCTCATTCTACTGACATGAGCAACACTGGGCAGAAGGACCCTTGTTGGGACCTGAATCAACAGGATCAGTAACAGTAGAATAGACAGATGCCATTAGATACAGCTAAATAGATGTATCTATCTGTAAGTATCTATATGTATGTATGTATCTTTTTTTATTCTATTCTGTTTCTTTGCAGAATTCTAATATTTATATATAATACGCATGTATGTCTGGATCTGTCAATCTAGCTAGCTATATGCATCTGTACTATATCTATTTAATATCTATTTATCTAAGAGATTTATTATAAATTATTGGCTCATGTAATTATGCCAGCTGGAAAGCTCCATAATCTGCCTTCTACAGGCTGGAGATCCAGGAAAGTTGATGGTATAGTTTTAAAACCTGAAAGCCGGAGAAGCCAATGGGGTAGATTCCAGTCTGGGTCAGAAGGCTTGAGAACCAGGAGCAGCCAGCGCAGAAGACCTCTGTCTCAGCTTAAGCAACCTTCCTCTGCCTTTTTGTTCTAGTCGTACCCTAAAGGGATTAGATGCTACTCACCACTTTGGAGAGAGCCATTGCTTTACAAAACTCCTCAATTCAAATGCTAATCCTCCTAGAAACACCCTCACAGACACACCCTGAAATAATGTTTAACTAGCTATCTGGGCATCTCCTAGCCCAGTCAAGTTGACACATAAAATTTTCCATCACATTACTCTTACCATTTAAGATCTTGGAGTAGCAACGACTTCATACTCTGGCTAGTGAGTCTTTAGTTACTTCACTATTCATTATATTTTCTCACAATTTGTAATAATCCTTTTAATAATCTCTTAGAGTTGTTTCAACTACTTCTTATATTCAGAGAGTAATGAAATAAATGGAGAAGAGTCAAGAATTAACCAAATGAATGGTCTGTTTAAGATGTTATAGGTGACATTGCCACTAGACATTTGCTAGGACACCTTTGGAAGAAATTCTAAATGACAAGGCTTTTCATCATTACCTTAAAATTCATAGATTCCAAAGGAGGCAAATGGAAGGATATAACTAGGTCAATGGTCAAGATCTATCCATCGGAGTATGTGTGGAGGTGTTAACTAACCTCTCCCACTACTTATAAATTTCAAGAGACATTACTTTTCCCCAGATGAAACAAGTGGTATTCAGTTGCTGGGAAAACCTTTGCCAAAATGGACTTTGGAGCATAAGACATAATTGGCATGCCATCCATCTATCCATTTTAAGTTAATAAACGTTTGAATTGTTTTCCTTTTTAGTTTTTGACTGATGTGAACAGTGTTTTCAATTTTTTCAAATTTTCAAATTTTATGAATAGCAAGCTGCTATGAACATTCTTTTCTGAGTCTTCTGATGTAAATAAACACTTAGGTAAATGCAGAAAGAATGACAAATCAATGAATGATGCTGCAAAATTACTTATTGTATCAGTTTGTGCCCGATCAAGAGATAGAAACAGCACAATTATTTGAACAGAAAAAGGTTTATAATTAATTATTAATACAACAGGAGATTAAAATAATGAGGGAATTGGCTACTGAGAAATAATGTAAACTCTAAAGAATAGAGAAAGGACAGATAGAAAGAGGAGTCACTGCTCTAAGAAAAAGCCTCATTCTCAGGGTTGAGATTCAGATTTTTTGGAGAGGACATTCCTATGGCTCTGAGATGACAAAGAATTCTCTGTAGTGCCATCACAATAGAATTTTCTGGAATGGTTCCTTCTGGAACTTGCCAGAAATCTTCCCTCAAATATGTCAGGGAAAGCTGCTCATGAGAGGTTTCTGTGGAGGCATTCTGCTGTAAAACCGTCCAAATTGAGGTGCCAGGGGGAGCTGTTGGCCAGTGGGTTCTGCAGGGCACCAGACAATGGCAAATGCAGGAGCTGAGATCTGGAGAGGCCATGAGTACTGCGGGAGCTCACTGGAGCACACTGCTACAAAACTGCCTAAAACAGGGTGCCAGAGGTAACTGGTGGTCACTGGGTACTGCTGGCCATAATGCACTGCAGGAGTCATTGGCACTGCGGAATTAGGTCCAAGAAGTAATGCATGCTGCAGAGACTTGCCAAGTGGGCACACCAAAATCAGGAAGCAAAACTCTTTTCTTCTAGCCTTGTATATCTGACCAGCACTCTCCACTGACACAGCTTCACTGACAGCTGGCAAAAAAAAAAAAAAAAAAAAAAAAAAATTTAAAGAGCCAAATTCATTTTAACAGAGGAGGCAAAAAGAGTAAATTTGGAGTTTAAATCCAATACATTGATAACCAACATACTTATCCTTATAAAAATGAAATTAGACATATTTGAAACATTTTATGTTAACATAGTACAGATCATCCTTCCTAAAGTGTAGTCATTCCATTAGGTCCTTCCTAAAACCTAAAACTTTTTACTATCTTGTAATAGTCATGATTAATTTTATGCATCTAAAATATGAAAAAAAATTGTTGGAAGTGAAATAGAATAGCTTATTTCAGATAGGACAATGGTAGTATTTAATTTTAAGAAGTATTAATGAATTCCATCTAAAGATATACTCCTACTGATTTTAAAATTGAACAAGTGAAGGCAATTTTTTATATAACTTCAAGAATTGCATCTGCTTAACCATTACATTCTGAGTCCTTGACAGAAGTTTTGTATTTGAAGAGATTGATATATTTTGACATCCTTCAAATATTTAAAGCATTTACTAACTATAATGTGGCAAAGGGTACTTGTCACAATTATTCCTGAGTTAAATCAGGAGCACTGACTCTCCTCCATCGTATGATTAGATTACCAAAGATCTGACTGTTAGCAAATGCAAATGATCTCCATGGCCACGATCACTGACAGACAGTTTCCATAAGGGCAGAAAGTACTAACAAACATTTCCATGGGAGCAATGCAGGGTTAGTTTTTTTGTTGGCTTGTTTTGCTTTTTTTGTTGTTGTTGTTGTATCTTTAAAAAATAATAAATAGAAAGTTCATAGAGTGTTGTTGAAGTTTATGATTATTTTGTAAATGAGTCTGGGTCTTAAATTACTGCATGTTTTAATAGGACATAATACCAAACACAATATTATTTTATGTTCACTAAAATGCATGCCAATTCTGTTGTATTCTCAGTAAATTTATGGTAGATATCTAAAATTTCTATTAAAACTTACCTCTTTATAAAATAACCAGTCAATGGCTCACAAATTTTGGCATTCATCACAAATTATTGCATTTATCAAAAGGTGACAAAATTATTTTTTAAGAAACAGAAATTAATGAAATAAAGATGTATATCTTCGTAAATCTTTTCCCTTGAGTTATAGACTCACATATGTTGAAGGAGAACTTATAGGTAATCTAAAACAACTTTCCTGGAAACTTCCTTACCTGAACAAATTTAACATTTAACAGACAACTACCTTAGCCTGAAAATGCTCTAAATCATACAAAGCATGTCTCATATTGTCTAACAAGTTAAAGTAATATTGTGATATGCATGAGTGATCATATAACAAATCCAAACAGTCTTTCTTTTTTCAGTGAATGAGGACACTTTTATTAATTTCTTTTTAACACCAAGTATAAATTGGGAATTCTTTAAATGTATTGGGCATACAATTACCCTGGCTCCCTTGATATGAACTCTCTGTTCTGATTTTTAGTTGTATATTATTTTGTTGTTTGTTGTATTTAAATTTAGCTGTGCTGCATTTTAGATTCAAGATAACTTGGGGGTTAAAATAAAATTTCTAGATTATTTTATGATTGTAGATTATAGACAACATGTCTATTTTTTAAGTTTAAATTTTTCAACTTGGCTGTCAAAAAAAGTAAAACAATTACTTTAATATAAGGTGCAGGCTCTCTTTTTTTCTTTTTTGTCAGTGTGTAACTGAGTCAGATGAGGAATCGGTCAAAATTCTGGAAGGAAATAGATGACACATAAATTGGTAATTGAACAATGTTTACTGAGGACATGGTCACAAAGGTGTAGGTAGAGCCAAGGAAAACACAACAAGATGGTGAAGCTCCCAGCATCTAGCCATATTGGGGAACTATTACCATCCTTAGGACTAAGGAGAAAGGGAAGAAGCAGCAAGAATAAATAACCTAAGTTACCTTTTCTCATTCATTCTCACTTCTTTTGTGGCTCTCATCTCTTGTTGGTCCTTTGACCAATATCAAGTAGAAGCCAGAGAACAAGGAAGCCCAGATGATACACTATGGTGACATCAGATTCAGGGCACAGGGAAAGATAGGAAATGGGGGGAATTAAATTTGGAAGACAAAACAGTGAATATTCAAAACCCATGCTAAACCAGGGTAACTTGCTCTCAAAAAACAAGCAAATGAACAAAAAAACCCAGATCTACTTATCTTGATTCAGATTTACAAGCTATAATGACCCTTCAACCTAAAATATCAAGATTGTATATATATTTTCTAGTGTTTTTAGACTGGCATATAAAATCAACTCCTGTGGATATTTTTGCTAATTTTACATTTTTCTATATATATAATACATCACAGTTTCTTCAGTAATTGCAATAGTAAGTCTTCATCAAAAAATGATTGCCTATGAAACAGGAAAATTGGTGAATGTTAAATGACTGGATTACTTCCATAGTTGTAGGTAAGGATAGCAAGGGATGATAGCAAAGCACCTGGTGCTAGCAAGGGCAGGGGGAGAGGGAGGTGAAGGGAGTAGTCACATGAGCTGGAGAGGGTAGCTGTATGGGAAGTGCTATCTGATAAGAGATGTCACTTCAGCTAGAGTGACATAGACACCCATGGCAACAGGTAGGGAAGAGTCCTGGGTCTTGGCTTTACTCTCTTCCATCTAATCTCCTACTGGTTCTTTCAACTGGCTAAATGGAATGAGAGAACAGAAAGCTCAGTGATGCCTTTCAGAAGGGTTGGTGTCCCAGGTCACGGGAAGGATGAAGAAGGGTAAAGAGAGCATTGGGAAGGACAAACAGTACACATCCAGCGTATCAGGGTAATACACATTGTAACTCCTAAGTTCTAGTTCAGAATTTCTATTAATAAAGAGATGTTGAAATCTGGTGATTTTTCTTTAAAAATGTCCTAACTTTCCAGAGAAAGAAATCTGCTGGGGAGGCTAATAATATGCTCACATTAGACCATGACAAAACCATGTGCTCTCAAAAATAGAAGGGAGTGATGTGGAAACATTGTAAGTCAGAGACAAAGAATAAATCTAAAATTAAAGAAGCCATCCAAATTCATTTTAATAAATACCCATTATTATGACAGGTAATTTCAAGTCATGTCTCTTGTAAAAATTTGATGGACACTCAAAATTATCAGAGTTAGTTTCAGCTATGTTCAAGAATAAAATTCTAGACCTTGACAAAGTTAAATGACCTCTAACTTCTCGCCTAAGAAAATTTCTTTTTTAAAACTGTATGAAAATCTTGTGCCGTTTTTGTGCTTTAAGTTTGGGGTTCTTCTTTATTTATCTGATTAAATGTTTTTAAAGAGTTTACTAATTTAATTAATTATTTTCTTTCAGATATATTTTCTTTATTAATGAGGAACTTAATATCAACCTTTTTTTTAGAAGCAACAATAGTTTACACTTTAAACTTAAAAAATATTTTACTTATTTATTTACTATTGTATCATTTTGTTTTATTTTATCTTGGTGAGGGGAAGTAATTAGGTTTATTTATTTTTAGAGTTGTTACTGGGGATTGAACCCAGGACCTCAAGAATGCTAAGCATGTGCTCTACCATTTGAGCTCTACTCTCCCCTCTGATTATTAAAAAAAAATTTTTTTATTTACTATTTAAACTTTTTAATTATTGAACTAGAACAAAACAGAAATCCATATTATATTTAAGTATGAAGTGAAGAGAAATATCAGGAAATATTACTTTAATCACACTGGATTTTGGCCAAGGCACTAGCCTCAAAAAAAAAAAATACAACCAGTATTTGGAAACTATAGTTAAAAGTCTGAAACTAGAATGACACAATGAATATTTTATTTTATTACATTATATTTTTCAGCAATTCTGTTAACATCTGGATTTATACATTTATTATATATTTTATGCAAAATTTAATGGCATATATGCATTTGTGTAGCCCATTAAAACAACTACTTGATATAGATAGTGGAGTAGTGACTAGGAGTATTGATTTATTTCATTAGCACATTTTAAAGTTTAAAATTACTTGGCACCCTGTGAAAAAATATTCAACAAATATAATAAGACAATATTTCAGTTTTTTAAATTTTTTAAGATTATACATATCTTTTAAATTGTTTGTATAATAAAAAATAATTGTAAAAAGTCAAAACATATTTTCTCCACCAGTAACACTATTTAATTAAAAAAATAATCACAGTTAATCTGGGGAAACTTCCATGATTGAAGCCTTCTGATATGGCATTTCAATATCCCTTATTAATATCAAGATTAAATATTTCTATTTTTAAATGTCAGGATTTTTTAATACTAGAATTCAGGTGGTTGAAAATATTTACTTGGCCTTAGCTTGACTGATCTGATCTGCAAAGAAAATAATGCTTAGCAATAAGATAGATTAAAAAATAATTAAAATACAAACAAAATAATGTAATGTATTTGTATCTTTTCAAAATAGCAGAGTGCAAATTAGTATACCTTTTTTAAATGCTTTAACTTAATTTCTAATATTCTGTTAAAAGCTGTGAAATGATTTACTAAGTTTAATATTCTTGTTCCATTAATTGAGTTTATTTTAGGAAAAAGAAAATCTTTTGGAAAACCTTTTAAATGAAAAAAAGATTTAAGCACTTTTAAAATAAATTGTTTTAAAGGAAAACACTACACAGTGAGAAAATGATTAATAGATAATTAAAAGTAATGTTCAAAGTTAGGCAAATTGAAATTTTATATCTTTGGATACATATCACATTAAATCTCTTAATTAGCAACTCCTTGATACATCCTTTTAGATTTAGTTGATTAAAAGTATTTCATTCCTTTCTCATATATAAAAATAACCACACACACACACACACTCACAGTCTCAATAATTTTACATATTATACATATAAAATAAGTACATGGTTTGCTATTTATTATTTAATAAAAATAAGTACATTAGTAAATAAGAATAAATAAACAAGTAAAATTGTGCAACCTTCTAAACCAAATATAAACTCTATAGTACTTGTATTTCATAATCCTTTTTTGCATAATATTTAAATTACATAAATTTTTATGAACTTTTAAGGGGAAAGGATATGTCAGACAAATTCTCAATCCTAGCAAATTGACATAGTTTAATTCATTTCTGTGTCAGTTCCTCCTGGGAGGCAACATAACTTGGCAGAATGTGAAGTGGAGGTCAGCTAGACCTCTCCTACATGCCAGCACTGACATTTGTGTTGGTGAGTTTAGAGTTATTATACTCTAAATCACAGAATTTCTTTCTTTAAAGTTGGCATAAATACAAATAATCACATTAAATTTATGCAGTGAAACATGAATTACCACAGCATAAATTAAGATTTTAAACAGGCTTCAATTAATTTGAGTCAGGTCTTACCTCCAAGTAAGTTCAGGGTGGATCTCTTTTTGCTGGTAAATAAATTGTGAAAAGGATTTTGGTGTTCAGGATTGTTTCAATTTTGGAATTGCAGATAAAGGAATATGGATTTGTATCACTGAACTCACCATATGGGTGAGAAAACTACTCAGAGGTTAATTAAATGGTCCTAAAAAAACCACACCAAAATGATGAAGTCAGTGTTAAAACAAAGCTGTAGTTTTTATAGAGGCCAAGCTCTTAACCATTTCCTTATGCTGCCTTCATAAGAGTATTGTGAGGATAAAGTAAAATAATTCATTTAAACTTCTTATAGCTACTGCTATGTGGAAAGTCTTGGATAAGTGAGCTTCTCTCCTTCTAGCTCCTTATCTCTTCCCTCACAACTGCCCCACACTCCACCATCCATGTTCAGTGAAATAGTTCTTGAGGGACATGACCTGTAATCTATCAATTTGTTCTGGGCAGGTTCAGTATTCCTGAAGTCTTATTCTGAAAATCACATTTACATGTGCTTTCTGTGACTTCAGGATCACCAGGTTCCACATATTATTTGTCTTCTGACCACTGCCCTAGTCTTCTACCAGTCTCTGAGTATAAATGTAATTAATAATTTCATTTAGAAAAAGACTAGAACCCTAATTAAAATCTAGGCTCGTTAACTGAGCAATCAGCTTTCATAACACCTATGTTCTTGATGGTCAGTCAATTTCATAATCTTTGTTTGATAGACAAAGCACACAATATTACTGTGTTTTAATTCATTGATGAAGCTTATCGTAGCCTTTATTATGAGAAGTTGGTGCATTATTGGTTACTATCAATTTATAAAACATCAGTTCCTTTTAACACTCCCTGAATCATTCATTAAAATTTTGTTTCCTGTATCTCAAAACATAAGTCATTCAGAATGACTTTGAAAGAAGTACATGCTAGTGGTATCAAATGTTGCTGTCAATACAGCATTAATATGCCTAACTGGAGCACTTGTTCCCCAATAATACATATTCAGTCTAAAAGATTTCCTAAGAGATAGTAATTTAATCCTTAGGAATAATCTTGTTGTGGTTATTTCAAGTTCAGTGGCCCTCTGATAAGAGATACATTTTGTACCAGAAGTTAGTTTTTAGTTTCTCTATTTCACTATCAAGTCAAAAATAAAATATTTAAATTCTGAGTCCAATAATTATGTATAGCTCTAAGAGTCTGTAATCTTCTCTTCAGACCCAGAAGAGTTGGAAATAGAAGTCCTTTTCCTTTGTTGAGTTTTCTCGTGGCAAGATTGCATTTGAGTAATGCCCTGGTGTCCATGTGGCTAAGGGGAGAAATACATACTTCAAGTTGAATGGCTAACTGTATTAAGGAAGACATTATTACAATATGCTATCATGAATAAAATCTCAGTTAAAATTGGGTTCAAGTATCATATAAAAAAGGTTCTCTAATACATCAAAAACTAATTGTAAATGATTTAATCTAAGATTTAATTAAGTGTTCATTACAAGGAAATGAAAATGAGAGTAGCTAAGAGCTGCGATCACTCGATTTTCAGACAAATGATAATTATGTTTTTTTTCACTTTGCAATGGATATTGGAAGAAGACAGTGTTATAACAGAGTACAGAAAATTAGCTCTTGAATCACATATATATGTTTTTATATATATATATATATATATATATAGCTGTTTTACATGAAGCTTAAATTGAGGACTCTCATTTGCATCTTCTTACCTCACAGTCTTGAGCATGCCTTTACTCTGTTAGATACCAATTAATAGATGAGAAAATTAGGCTTACGCATATTCAGTAACTTAACAAGTTTCCCCAGTAGCATAGTATGCAACTGGTACCCTTGAGAGAGCTTTTATCTCAGTAACCTTGGTTCCAAGTTTGTGTGCTTGATAGCATGTTTTATTCCTGCTTAAAGCTCAGGGTTTCTAACCTGTTTCTCTCTCAAGTATGTAATTCTTTTTGCTAGTCTGTAACTGCTTTATAAACTGTGATTTTCTCTGAATCATCTGTTTTTTAAAAGAATGCTTGCAACTTTACCTAACTTTCTGCTCCTCCTTGACTCTGCACATGTCAGATCTTCCTTCTACATGTCATGTTTCATCCCAGCTGATAATTAGAAATTGATGAACTCAGTCTCCAACATTGTCATCTTTATTTTGACTCTGCAGATCAATTTTCAACCTTTCTCCACTCTGCTGTCTACCCTGGGATGTTGACTTATATGGACTGCATTGGTGGTCTCCCTTGGCTTCTACTTCTGGGAAAGTGTTGCCAAGAGGGAGCAGATGTTAGGAGGAAATAGGAGAAGGAGATGAGGGTATTTACCCCATGGTTTCCTCTGTAGTTATTGGGGCTGCCTGTGTTCCAGGCCCATTGTCCCTATAAATGCTCTCTGCCCTATTCTAGGGTCTCTTTGGGCGTATGTGCCCACATCCTGCTACCTCACCAGGGAAGCTACATTATCTTTTATTGTTTTCTTCACCTTGTATCAATGGCCATTTAAAAAAAAAATATTTAAATTGTCCTACAATATGTTTGCCACCTATTTCCTACTGGGACAATGACTCTACACAGCCAATTATTTGGCCAAAATAATACAAAATAATTATACATAGTGGTATGATTCTCAATTTAAATCCTTAATAAGTCATTAAAGCTTATACTATTCCAAGTAAATCAACAGAATATTGTTTCCTGCATGAGAGATAATTTATTAATGGCAGAAGAATATTAAGCAGGAAAATTGACACAACGGCACATGGAATTCATTTGAAAAAATAAATAGAACTGTATTTCTATTTCTGTAGCTTTTCTTTGTCACTGTCCTGGCTTTTCTTAGAATTAGTTCCTAAGTTGTGATCCCAAGAATGTGGAGCACATGAAAGCAAAAGAAGATCAATCAGAAATCAATCGATGTGCATAATTACCTGGGAATTCAAATGATAAATGAAGGATCTCTGCTTGCATAATGAAACGCTTAGTCTTTTAAAGGCATTTTACAAGGATTTTTTGAAACTACCATCTGATATTTCACTCACCACTATAAAATAAGATAATATAAAGCTAGCATTTGTCAAAAATTAAAGTTATACCGGTAAGTGTGATTTATTTTTCATTTGTGTTAATTGCATTTACAAGAGTTAGATGTAAATGGGCTACTTTGGGACACTAGACAAAACTGACTCACTCCTCATGTTCTACCTGAAGCACAGTTGTGAGGCCCTATGACTGACGTGTTGATTTCCTCTCAGTAAGGGTGACATAATTAATGTGACCTTTTGATAAGGTGGGAGATGCAGGGTGAGACAAGTGCTCTCTGGAGAGCTATTAGCAGCTTCTGAGCAATTTGCTAATAGTGGAGCTACCTATATTAAAATCATACAGTTAAGAAGATAATTGACAACCATAATAATGAGTATGTACAGAGAAGGGAGAGAGTATAAAGTGAAATAAAACTGTTAATTACTTTAAAAATGATGAACTTTCAGGGCTAAGTAAACTGTATTTTGGGAACTCTGGTTTTGAAAACACAATGAATAAGTTTAGTAAGTCTGTAAGACATTATTAACCTACCCTGTTGGAAAATTATGTCTTTATTTCTACTGTCAGATAATATTTTTGCTAAAGTTTTCAAGAATATTTTGTCAACATTCAACCCCAGATACGGTAATACATATGTGTAGAGAAGGCAAGAAAAGTTCATACTTATGCATGTGCTGTGTTTGCGTTCTGTTTTAAAAGACCTCCTTATATTCTAAATTATATTATAATTTAAAACCTGTCACATGATATACTGATCAGTTAATCTATCGTGATTCACAGACTCATGAAGCCACATGTGTACTTGAAAAGCTTATTTTCCCAAATTAAAAATGATGTGACAGAAAAGTGATTCCTGATGCTTTTTCTAGCTTTCAGAATTCACCAGCGTGCCTACTAGATCATCAGGAGCTCTCTGCTCATATGGACTCTGGTGTTTAGCTGTTGTTTTTAATTAGTTGTGGTTAATTAACAAGGTCAATTTATACTTGTAAACTGCAAATTTGAAATGAGAAGAGGAGGTTTTAGAAAAATGGGACACTATAGAAGAAAGGAAGATAGAGTGAAACATTGTTAGTTATGTTTATTTTTCTTCAAATATACTTCTAATCAAATTTTATATTTTGACAGCTCAGGAGAACAAAATAGCTACATTTTCTCTTGTCAAGAATAACAACAGTATGGGGGGTGGGGGAGGGAAGGGTAAAGCTCATTGGCAGAGCACTTGCCTAGCATGCATGAGGTCCTGGACTCAATGCCCATACCTCCATTAAAATAAATAAATAAACCTTATTACCCCCCAAGAAAAACCAAAAACAAAAAAAAAGAACAACAACAGTACTGATGTAACCTGTGTTACCTGATCACATGGTGAAATATTACTTTTGAATGATTATCCTTAGCAATCCAACATATTTTTGATTCTTAAGCACATGCACTCTGAATGTTTGGCTGAGCTTTTGATTCATTTTTATAAGTGTAGATATGTTCTTATGGGGTTTCCAGGCAATTGAGATACTAACTTTTGCTCTCTTCTACATTGTGCAGTAACAAAGTCATTTGATATTGTTCATCAGTGTTACTTTGGACAGAAGCTAAAGCTTACTGCATTTGAATTATTATTTTATATGCTCTAAAAGTTAACAAATATATAATTATATTTCACAAGTGAAGAAAAAAATACATGCTTTTAGTAGGGTTCCTGACTGTAGGGTTTAGCAAATTAAATGAATGGATTTAAATTGAAGAATAAACCCAGGAATGAGGATTTAAAAAAAAATAAAATTAGAATATTTGAGGAATTCATGATTTCATAGTTACGGGTTGTTCCAAGATCACAAGATTATTAGAAAATAGTGCAAAATTGTCATAATCAGAATATAGAAATAATAGTGCTTAATACGCATCTTCTCCCAGAATGTTAAATTATAAACTGGAGGAAGTTCCAGAACCACTTTAAAATCTTCAAATATCCTATAACGTAGCCTTGCTTAGGTATACGATAGTATTAAGCATATATAACACAAGTTACCTTGTTGTCACATTTTTTATTATTTCTATTTTTTTAAGCAAAGTTTTCTTGTTCAGTAAGTTTAAAATGACATTCAGGGTGGGATATATGTAATATACCACCTTAATACAGCATAATAGAAAAATGATTTCTACATATTTTTCTTATCTTTGTAAAAAGAGTGAGAAAAGGGAGTATGTTATAAATACACTAATAAAAATAATATAATTAAATGGTTTTACTTTATAAATTAGGTTAAGGGATATAAAAATAATTTATTTAAACAAAAAGCTTTCTTATACCACTTACAAATTATTTCAGAAACATTGTGAATGCAAATGAATCTATTTTATAAATATTCTTACTGTTTATGATAGAATTTCAAAGAGCCTCCATTGTTTTAATTTGTTCCATTCTTTTGATTCAATTACAACTCACCAAAGCTAGATCTTACTAGTACTGCAGTGTACAAAAACCAGGTCACCTAATAATTTTCTCTAAAAATGCCCTAGTCAGAAATGGATGATTGTTACACCAGAAGCATCTGATTTCCTCTAAATATGTACATATTTTTATTATCAAGAAAAGCAAAAAGGAGAGAAGTAAAATATTGTTCCCCTTCCTGTGAAATTCGAATCTCATTATTGGTACTCAGTTTTAAGCCCACTAGGAAACTAAGGTAATTATGGGGTATATGATAAGAATTTTGTCAGGCAATGGACAATTAGAATGCTGTATTATTACCGGACTGTGTTATGCAATAACTTCCTCACCTACTATATGCATAAAACAAATTGTGATTTCTCAAATACATCGTTCTATATGGAATTAATATACTGATGAATTATAACATTTTAATTTTTAATCAAGTTGTTGATTCAACCAAAACAGAATTTATTTTATCTGATAAATAATTTAATTATAGGTTTCCATTAAAAACAATAAGAACCACAACATAAAATGTCAACATGATCTCCTCCATATCAATGGTGCAAAAATCCAAGCAAACAATCAAACAACCCCTCCCCATCATTTCTAAAGCTGGACTGACTACAAAATAGTATTTTCTTTAAATATGGAAACTTCTGTAAACACTACACTCAGGTAGCTTAAAAGAGAGAGAAAAAGCTATTTAAAAGAAGCAACTGCTGAATAGCCAAGACATGCATTCATATGTGCAGAGAATGAAGAAAGCCAAAAATATAAAAATACTTACTCACATAACATCTGTTGCTTGTCAATGTTTCAAGTACTAAGGCTGCATGATAATTAAGATTGATAGTCTAATCCAGAGGAAGTAAATGGTTTGGTGGACTAGATATACTTAAACAAATATAGAGATATAATGTGTTCAAGGCAATAATATGTGAAGTGAGTGAAGTATAATTTTATTGATTCAGGAGATTATGAACTGAAGGAATACAATAGTTTTTATTATTTTTAGGTGAAAACATTAGAACCTTAGTTTAATATTATTACCCCATCACACTGAATTTCTTATTTGGTGAAAAGGGAAAATGCCTTGATTTAATATAGTCCAGTATGAAACAATATTGAAAAGCTGATACAGAATGGAGATCGAGAGCAATGAAATGAAAGGTTGTTAGTTTTAAAAGTATTAAGATGATTATTGGAGTCATTGAGGAATGGTTTTAAGAAATTACATAAAGTTGGCATGTATGATCTGTGATTGATTTGTACTTTGTAACAGACATAGTACAAAAAAGGGGGACCGTTACAGTGTCTTTAAATGATTAGACAAAGATAGATGAGTTATACAGTATTTATAGGAGAATGGTATAGTTCTGCTATTTGAGACGAAGATGGATGACTTATTTTGCCCTATCTGCCAGTGAGTAATTCTCTCCTGATACTACAACTTTCCGCACTGATGTACTGACATTTGAAGACAAAAAAAACCTTCCACAACAGAGAAATCAGGTCCCCTGGTATACTGTGGGCTATCAGCATCTGAATAATGAGAGCATACAATAAAAATATAAATGATAAATAAATACAGAATATAGAATAATTTTTAGAGTTCAGAAGGGATCTTCACATCATAGCAGGATTTGTAATTGAAAAGTAGAAAAAGATCAGCAAAGAGGCGATGGAATGAATGCTCCCAATTCCCAGTAATGGCATGTGAGATCATAAAGTCAACCTTTCCACAGTAAACAAATAAAACTAAAATCATTTGGTAAGATATTTAAAATATTTTAAAGATATTTATTAACTATGGAGATAGGAATTATCAACTCCTACTTTAATTAATTTATGTAAAATGTGGAAGCCCTTTCGACTGCAGGAGTTTAATCCATTTTCCTTCTTGCTTTTGCTCTGAACAAACTGCAGGGTAATTTTTTGTTGTTTTCAGTAATTTTCCACTGACCTCAACCACCAACAAGTTTCAACCTTTATGGTACCAGATTCATAGCTATTAATACTTACGGTAATTTGAAAATTTTCTTGGTTATATTTCCTTATAAATATTTAATTAATTTGAAGTCTATCAGTGTAATCTCATTACTGCTTTGCTTGATTGTTTATTTGATACGTTTTTAGTTTTTTCTCTCTTTTTAGTCCACTGGATTTCATTGACTTAGCAAATTAGTTTATGTTAAGAGATCTCCTTTTCCCATAAGTCATTGCTTACGTGTAGGTTTTCAATCAATGCTTGTGAGCCATTTTTGAATTTTTGAAATATATTTTTTAAATTGCAGGATACAAAATTTGATTATTTTAAACAATCCTTTTCTTTGCTAATTAAAATTCTGTTCATTCTAGGTCAGATTTTAAGATATATCTCATAATTACATAAAATACATTAAAATCATCCTTCATATGCTTTTGTCATGTAGTGTCAATATAGCAACACAGCAATGTATAAAATCCACTGATTTTTATCAGAACTAAACATCAAGAATATAACTGAAATCACTTCAGCATAACATGTATGAAATAAATCTGAAATTTTTCTTATTTACTTTTTAATATAAAAAGGAGTCAGTTTATTTTTTATAAGAATATTTTATAGTTTTAACAAGTGTCATGTTTCTCTTAACTTTAAAGATCTTAGTATATTTGTTATCTGAGGAAATATACAATAGCAATCAATAACAGTTCTTGAAAAAATAAGAAAAAGATTTTATACTTTTCTATAACCTTTATTTTATAGCCACTTATTTGTCATTTTATTAAAAATTTTGTTTTGGAAAAAAGTTCACATCAGATTCCAGAGGATTCCACTTTAAGAAATAGTTTTCTTTTAAGGAGATACAAATCTTAATGAAAAGAGTCAAAATGTCTCAATCTTTATAAGAGGTCTATTACTGATTTATCAGTTCATTATCTTCCTAATTTCCCCATTTATAAACCTGAGACATCTGATTAACTCTCTGGTGCTATTTAAAGTATCACCCATGTATGATGTATCAAATGTGTGGAGGACATATTAAGATTATTTGGCTGCTTTAATAAATGATACTAGTGTGTTCCATCTTGCTAAATAAAATGAAGAAAAACAGTAGAAATCAGAAAGTGAAAACAGATGTCAATTTCATAGTAAAAACAATTTATATTTTGTCTCTTCTTGTTCCTAGTTGGTTAAATTTTTCTGTGTTATTTTGCTGTAATGGTAACATGGCAAAATATCCAGGGAAATATGAAATGTTTTATTTTTTGAATTATTGAAACAAAATAAATAAGTCCAAAAAACTCAATTAAAATTAATAAGTAAGAGGTACTTGGTTTTATGTTAGTTATTCAATACATATGTAGGTACACAGTATTCTTTAAGCATTTGGAAAGAACTGTGTAAGGCACTATTTCTGTCTTCATTGAGAACATAATCTTTAGGCAGATACATTTATTATTTAAATAAGCAGACAATGCATTAGCTAGTCTTCAATGACAGACTACAAGTACTATGAAATATCAGACGAAAATGAAGTCTAAGTAAATTATTTCATTGATTTCATTCCTTTCACTCAAACATTTATGCATTAATTAATTCATTTAGTGCATACCAGTATTTTAGTTATTCAAAATAATCATTGTTCAGCGAATACTAGGGATTTATGGATTCACCCATTGTTCATTCAATGATACATTATATTTCAGTAACTGTGCGAGGTGCTGATATATCCTGGATAATTATAATCCAGCTCAATCACTTCAGATCCTTAGAGCCCAAATAAACCATTTATAGCAATACAAAAGTAAGCATCAGGCTATCTTAGTGGCAAATTTTATTTGTGTGTGTGTGTGTTTTGATCAGAAATCCAATTTTGAAAATTGTGCCCCAAAGTGTTAAGTTTCAAAATGAAATCCCTCTAAGTGGCCATTGGAATCTGAAATCTAGAAAAAGTTGCTTACCTAGAACATTTAGAATAAAATAATTGGGGTGAGGATGTGATTCTATGTAAGACTATGGAGTCTACACAGCAGGAGGAAGAGAATCCTTAAAAGTTGTAAGAAAAAGAACCAAGAGAGGAGTGCCATTGATATCATGGAAAGGAAGAGTTTGAAAATTCTATTGTTGAAATGGAATATGCAAAATTGTGAAATGAACAAAGTTCCCTGTAAATGGCATATTTAAAAGTTGTTTTTTGTCATTGTTTTTTAACTTGACAATTAGTTTAAGCTTAGTTTTGAAGTAAAGAAGCAGACTGCAATGGGTTAAATACATACGATACGTAAAGAAGTAGAGGCAAGTAGCATATTTTCTTTTTTAGAGATTGTGGCTACATCTGCATAGAGAAATGCAGGCAATATAGAGAGATAAACATATTTATAGTTTAAGAGATATAGATCAAAAAAAGAGAAGCATTGTGTATACAAGAGTTAAGGAAATAAAATTAATGGATCAAAATGTTAACATAGATATGATGAGATAATACCTGGAGAGTGGATAGAAGAAATACATTGTTTCTGATACATTAGACATATTCCCAATCTAATTAGCTGCAGAAAAATGCTGTAGTCGGGAATCTCTGATTCTTTGGGATAACATTATTTGTTATAATGAAAGTGTAAGCAGAAGATCTAGATGGATGAATACTGTTGATATATAATTGAATAAAGATGTCTGAGTTTATGCTAAAGGGAAAATCATTAAAAAAGTGTGTGTAATTAGAATGAGCACAATATAATGCAACACTCATTATAGTGGAGCATTTATGTGGGAGGATAACAAAATAACTTTGAATGGTATATCTGATATGCTTAGATTGCCATGTAAAGGGCCTTGAACTTTTTCTTATAAACAATGTATACATACAGCTATTTAATATGCAGACATAGAAAGCAAGTGACTAGTTATGTAGTCATTGCAATAATACAATTAATTCTAAATTCTAAACCCATCATTTAGTGATATTAGAAAATAATTTCCACATGTAAAGACATTGCCAAGAATGATTTGACAAAATTTATTTTATAATAGATTTGATGAAAAGTGTCAAATATGATTTTAAGTAATATTGCAATAATTTAATATTTTTCACTGACTACAGAGGTCACATGCTGAAACAAAAGAGCAAAAGACAAGCATAAATTATAATGAAATGTTAATAAGAAAAAATGAAAGAACAGAGTGAAGTCCACAGACATGTATTAAATGTGTATGTGCCATGTGAGGCTACTTCTGGACAAGAAAGAGTCTAGTTTTACCAATTCACTTCATTAGGAGTGTGGTGTAGTGCTTTGCCAATGTTACCATTTAACTGTATGAATAATTTATTATTTTAAATGACATGTTTATTTATGATGTATAATATTTAAAAATTTATAAATAATAGGCATACATGAATTGAGATCCAATTACTTTAAAAATGACTTTCCTAAATGCTATCTAATGCTTTCTTAATGTATTGCTAGTCGATAATTTTAAGTAAATAGCTTTATAATTTTATTTTGTAATGAAAGTTCATATTTCAATTTTATAACCAATCTATGTTTACTAATAAAAGAAGGAAGTTATCCAGGAATATTGATGTGCTGTCTCAAATATTTATATAAAAGCACATACAACAAAAATTTTTCCCAAGTACTATACAGTTTCAATTAGATTTTGATTAAAGACATCTAAAACAGATATTAAATTAAGGTACAGTTATTATATTAAGATTTGATTAGTTATATTTAAATTGAAATTTTGGGGCTTTTCTAAATAAAATGAACTATACTATTACTTGTCATAAATTTCTGTATACTTTGCATATCAGCTATGTTATTGTTCAAAGTAAAGTCAAAAGAATGCATACAGTATTAATATACTGAAGAATTAAAATACAAATACAAGTTATTATTATTAAAAAGAAAAAAGAAAACTGAAAAAAGAGCAAACTATCAGCCTGATTTAAACTGTACACCTGAAAATGTCTCTTTCAATATTTGTCATTCAATCATACTTCTACAGATACCAATGAATAGAAATGTCAGGCAAGTGAAATAATAAGAGAAATATAAAGGAAAATGAGCCAATTCAATGGAGTCAGTGAAATGGAAATAAAGTATGCTTTATAATCATGATTTAATCTCCTCTCTGGAATGAAGCTGCCAATTGCTGCTTCATTAAATTTTTTTCCCACAAATTCATCCTAGGTACTACCTACAGTTTTTTTTCACATTTAAGCATATTGAATTTCTTATTTGCAATTGTTGTCCAATATACTTTTATCAAACATTTAATAACATGAAAAAGTAAATATTTGTGGGCAGGAAAGATAAAATTCTATTACTTTATAATAAATATTTTAGGATATATCTATCATTAAATTTCTAACGTATAGGTATATAGTATATACCATATACACATACGTGCAAGTATATTCACATGCCCAAATTACACTTATGTTCACGTATTTATGTTGTTTTGGGAACAAGCAAGTGCTCAGAACATATGTATTTTTATCATATTGGCATTTATCTTCTTTTAAGTCAATATGCAGAGCAAACAAACATCTATCTAGTGTATCAAGAATTGAAAACATCACAACAGATTTATATATCATCTTGTAAAAATGAAAATTTCATACTGATTTGCTTTTAGGTTGCCAAATATGAAGCAAAAAAACCCTGAGCTTTGGTGTGTAACTGATTTTCCTTTTCTAATTGAAATTGTGGAAAATAGAGGAGAAAATTAATAGCTTTTCAGCATTAATAAAGTTGATTCTTTTAGGATAATGACTTGAGGGAAAATGAATCCAATGCTCCCTTACTTCTTTCAATCTAATGGACTATTCTAAGGACTGAATACTCTGAAGAAACATGCTTCTCATTCATTCTCTTTAAATCATAATTATTAAACAAACCAAATTAGTGCCCTAACTAATAGTTTTGTAATAGCAAGTAGTGTATCTTTCAGAAAATAGCTCAGATTAAAGGAATTCGTTATTAAAATGATCAGATTACTGGGATCTAGACTAAGAAGAATAAGAAAATTTCCACTTATTCCATAAGCTATGACCTTCACATAGTTAGTGCTTTGTGTTAGAATCATAAAACCAACATTACAAAGTACATTATAACCCAAAAAGACAAATTTGGGCATCTTTTCTTCTCTGTGGATTCATGCACAGAATGCTTCTGAGGCGGGAAGCCCCATAAAAAGACTGGCAGGACCCCCAAGCAGGGCCACTACTCTCCTGCTAGCACCATCCAGTTCCCTGGCCCAGAGGCTCTATCTCACTTTTTGCCTCTGAAACGGCTTACTTCCCCCTAAAATTCTATTGGTTTCCTGAGCTCACTTCTGATTGGTTATTTCCTTCACTCCTGATTAGTTATTACCCTCACTTCTGATTAGTCCACTTCCCTAACTTCTCATTGTTCCATTTGTAGTACGTCATTTGCATGGAGCTCACTCCTGATTGGTTATTTCTCTCACTCCTGATTGGTCCATTCCCCTTACTCCTGATTGGTTATTTCTCTCACTCCTGATTGGTCTATTTCTACAAAGCTTGTTCCTAGTTGGTCAACTTTTGTTATACTTTATTTGCATATGATGTTGCAAAGTGTAAACTGGCAGCCTATAAAGGCCTGTGTAAACCTATAGCCTGGGTCCAGAGCTTGGAGTGTTAACTCTTCTGGGCCTGCTGGTGTAATAAACCTGAGTTCTCCAACTCTCCGAGTGCTGCTTGGTCTCTCGCCTGGATCCAGGCTGCTGTCACAACTGAGCTGTAACACCAAGCTGTAACACATTTTACCACAACATTTCAAGTGATTAATTCAAATAAATTTTCCATAATAACTTATTGTGAAGTAAACAGTTATGTTGGTGTTTTGTAAGACTACAAATTACTGTTTAATTTTTGTTTTGAGCTCTTCAAACTAGTATTTTCAATCCATAAGTCTTCATAAAAATGAGAAGACTGTAGTTAAAATATATGTGATAATTTCTTTTGTTAACACTTTTATTGTGATATGGTTCCTGTACAGTAGAGACAACCTGTTTTTAAAAGAAATTATTTTGTATGTTGTCAGTCAAATCAGGTGGATGATAATTTGTACGTAAGCAAATGTTTATTCCCTTTAAATAGCACTTTTCTAGGAAATCATGACTGTTAACTAAAAATTCAGAATTCAGAATTTTATAAATTCTTAAATGGAGTAATGATAATTTGATAGCATAGTAAGGTAGCATTATGATTATCCATTTATGATACATAAGGATACATGAATGATTTATACTACAAGGTAGCCAAATTACTTTACAATCTATAGTTTAAAAATTCTAATAATTGTGAACAGACTATATGAAGAAAATATTTCTCTAATGAACATATGATTCATGTTAAATGTATCTGTCGAAAATAGATTAATTCACAGATATAAAAATAGCTTTTTATTTTATGAGCTACCTAATGGATCACTTGTTAAAATACAGAATAAAACTTTCTGAACCTCTTGTAGGAGTTTACCTTAAAGAACATTTATGATTTGCTCATTTATATATAGTTATAGGTGAATTTTTAACTCCCATATCAATGCTTTTATACATTGGACTGCTATTTTGTCCTTATAGGTCAAGAAACCCATTCCTCTGAACAGTGAAAACATACACACACACACACAAACACATTAAATTCTCAGCTTTTTCTATGTTCTTATAGTCAATCAACCCACCATCTACCTGACTCTCATAACAGGATATAGAAGGGGACTTTCTGTATTTTGCAAGTTTTAGAAAACCTAGAGAAAATGTATGACAAGAGCCTCTACCTTTTAAAAACTGTTAAGCAATCTGTGCAAGACTTACTCAAACAGCAAGATCAGCCTAGTCCCTATCCCCCAGAATAACCTATTTAAAGGAAGACTCTTTGAAAATAATTTGAGGAGATTCTTTTAAGGGATTCATCTCAGCAAAGAGAAGAATGCTGTCACCCTCCTACTTCCGTGGGGCTGGGGGCTTTTAAGCTAAAGGAAAGTCAAAGGAAATTCTACAGAGACAACAGGGATGACTCTCAGATGGAAGGCTAACATCTCCCTCTGTGTTTCTATAAGTGAGAGAAGTCTAAGAGCATTGTGCCTGTTGTTTGCTTTTTGAGTTAAAAACTCTTAAGGTGAGAGGCCATTTGGAACTGCTCATGAGTTTAGAGCAAGGAGAAAGGGCAGGGATCAGTGAACTTCACTTGCATTGGCAAGATTTATGATGCTACTTTTGAGCCTTGTGTGGACCCCACTGAGATTTGTAAATGAAAAGTCATCTTAAAAAGATTTTTCCCAAACAACATCTGCTTTGGTGATTCAACTTGAGAGCTGCAGATGCACCACTTCAGGGGAAATAAAGAGAAGAAGCAGTAGTAGTAGAGTTCAGTTGTATCAGTGAGTGGGACAGAGAAAGAGGCAGAATTTTCAGACTTCCATCAAAAGTGGTACTGATGGCCAGATCACAATAGCCCAGAGACTTAAGAATTTGTATCATTTCCTCTAATTCCACTACCTCTAATCCATTGGCCTGAAAGATCTACCTACAGCACAGGGTGGAGAAATGAAATAAGCAGGTAGAAAAGTGCAAGATTAAAACCAAGTACAAGTATCCAATCCAAAAGGTAAACAGAGGAACTTGACTGGCCTAAGGAGCTTGAAATTGAGTATGAGGAGTTTTGAATTAAACTGGATTAGTTTTGTTTGGTTGGGTTTTTTTTATAGTACCTTGAATTAACTGAATAGCTAGAGAATCTTCCTAATAATTCCAATATACTATGTTTGAAAGTGTTGAGAAGAGAAAAAAATAATTTCCTGATTGCACCGTGATATACTGTGCTAATTTGATAAAATGGATATATTTTGTTATTTATAGTTGTATTAATATAAATATAAGTGTTTTAATGCATATATTCTGGTATTTCTGAATCTCCCATTTTTCCTATGTAGTTATTTCCCTAAGATATATAATAACTCAATAACTTTCAATTGTTACAATTAATTTATGAAGAGCTATTTTTCCCCCACGGAATAAAATAAGCCAAAGGGAAAATGGAAACAGTGTGAAAGTGACTTCTCTTTTGAAATAATTTCATAGTAGGATATTGGGTACTTTGATGGGTAGCACCTTTCTGGAATTATAAAATAGTAAGATTACTCTTGTACATTGCAAAATGTCTAAAATGTAAGGTACATTCAGGTGGCTATCACAGTACTTTCACTCATTTCAAAGCTAAGTCACAATGATAATTAGGAAAATGATTGTAATCTCTATTAGTGGCATTATTCTATAGGGCTAGAAAATTACACAAATCATGGAGATTGCATTGTGTTAGCCATATTTATGGCCGCTTTTCTGTAAGTTTCTTGCCTACACATTACCACACTTTTATCAGGTGATCATCTTTAATAAAGCCAACAGGGACTGGGGTGATGCAAGATAAAGAAGAATTATTGAGTTGCGTAGCATTCAGAAGGCAGGACACACAGAAGGAGAAGGGCATTTCCCAGTGGGGTACCTATAATCAGTGATGAGTACCTCATCTGATCAGAGAACAGAGGCCAAAATACACAAAAATATTGAGTAGCAGAAAACATGTAAACAAGGGCCTGAGTGATCCATAAAAGACTGTAGGAAGAGACCAGAAAAGTCTTTTAATTGGTGGAGATAAGGGAACAAAGGATGTAGAGTCCAGAGTATTACTAATTATGAGAGCTGCTCTCAAACAACTATCTCTACATTTATAACCAGCATATTGATACATACTATCTCATTTTTTCCCATGGGGAAAAGAGAAACACATAGTGAGAATTAGAAAATGTATCATTTTGACATAGCTATGCCAATTATTTCGGAAGAGTAAGCTATTAGAAAATGCAATATTTGAAATTCAGTCATACAGAAAATTGTCCCCTGGTTGAATAAATAGAGTATAAGTTGTTTGTTGGAACTTATTCTTGAATTTGTATTCTTATGTTTTATGCTAGAAAGGAAATGCTACCAGAATTAGGCTAATCTCAATTGTACACTTTCTTTGTCTTCGTTCCATTTCCTTTGCAAACACATTTCTCCTAAAATTGCACTACCAGATATATCATTTATTTTGTGGGTTCCTGCAGAACAAATGGCATCCTTAATCAAGTTTATTTACTCGCAGCAAATGAGGAAGGCAATGATCAGATGAGTGATAGCAATGTTTCTTTCTTTGTAAAAATTAATCAGTGGATAATATAGTAAACAGGTAGAAGGCCTTTTAAAATCACAAATTCTTCATGTAAAATGTTCTATTCTGTAAAACATATGTTTTATATGTTACTATTTGCTGTAATTATAGCAGCCCAAGCCAGGGAAAAGACAAGGCTTCTGATTTGATGTAATGACTGTCATACAGCTATGCAATAATCATGGTCTTAGATTTATTAAAATGAACCGTAGAAAATCAACGTTGATTTGTGTTAAAAACTGTCCAAATCCAGACATTTCTTTTGATTTAACATAAAAGGAGAACTTGACTCAAGGACCCAGTTGCAGGGTTATGAGATGAAGGTGAGTGAGTGACTTTTTGTTCCCTGTCTGTTCACAAGTAGGAATCCTTTTGTCCAACTTGATATCTATCTTGATACATACATTGTAGTGTAAGCTTTAATTTTTGCAATGCAGGTGCCTGACTTAAGCTTCGATCGCCAAGGCATCCATTTAAAGACCATTGTGGATCAAGAATAAACACACTGCCGGTCTAACTTAGATAAAGCACCAGGCAGTCCTTCCCTCCAATTTTTTAAAGAGATCTTGATTTTCATAACTGATTTTTGGGCCATTTGCTTTATCTCTTCCCATGCTTTAAATTCTTAAATTCACCAATAAAAAGTGAGACCCAGAAACCCTGCATTCAAAGTTTCCTGATGTTTATTACTGAGGGTGTCTTGCAATCATAATCACTACAAGGGCCAGTCTAGCCACGACATTGTTTATCCATAGGCTGAGAAGGGCACACACTCCTCTATCCTTAAATATAATGGTTTCATAAAAAGTGTTGTAATGATGAAAAACGTTAATATTTGGTTTAAAGTTTAACTAATTATACTTGTCCTATAATTAGTACTGTCCACATTAATTTGGACAATTGTAGTTTCTTTGGAAGGAAAAAATTAAAGGCATGAGACAAATATATTCTACAGAAAAATAGTTAATGGAAAGAAAAGCCATATATCTTTGTCCTATCCCATTCATAGTTCAGAGCTGAAATTCTAAGCTAAAGCTCATAGCCAGACATAATGAAATACACACATGTAAAATTGCAACTGAAAACTTTAGTTTTGCTTTCTGAAATGAATCACTTTGCTAGCAAAATATCATTACATGCTGACAAGTTAACTAACTACTCCCAGAATCCATGAGATACTAAAGTGCTCATTAAATTAATAAGAAGGGAAATAGATAGTAATCCAAGAATTAGTCAAAAACAGCCTAATGTTTTAGTTTCCATTTTCCAAGAAGCTTATTACAAGAAGAACATTTCTGAAGAAGAAAATAACGTGTTCCTTCTGAACTGACCAGTCTTCTCACCTACAATTCTTTGTACTATAATTGTGTTCTTCATTACAATTGATTAAACCTGAAATCAAATGTTAAAAAAATTTTCTCATTAGCACACATTTTACCAGGCCAATCATGAGATTTAAAGATATAAACACACACACACACACACACACACACACACAGAAAGAGAGAATATTAGCGAATCAGTTGTGAGTTTAAGCAGCTTTGCTTTAGATTTGTACAAGAACTTTTTAATTAGGACTTAAGCCACATGGGGGTAAATACAACCTGTACTGAAATCAGAAGTATAGCACCTATTTGTAATCAATGTGAAGTCAAACTAAGTGACTCTATAACACAGACACAGACATTCAGTACCTTTTGCATGACAGTATGTTCACTGATATTTTTTTTTTTGTGTGGAAAAATTCTTTATTGGCTGAAACTGTCATGCATTGCAAGACATTTATCATCCCTGGCACCCAATTACTAGATTCCAGTTCTAATTCCCATTCATTGTGATAATTAAGACATTCTCCGTATTTCCTTAATGCCCCCTTATTCTAAATCCATACATTAATTGTTCTAACTTGTAATCTGCAATTTGTGGATTATTGTGACTCAAGTCAAGTTGTAAAATTTTGAAACATTTCAGAATATTTTGGAAATTTTAATTAATGGTAATGGAAAGTGTTGACAATCAGTAAATAACAGAGCTTAAATTTCCCAGTAAATTGGATCTTACCTTGACTAGCATATGAGCTTTATAACAATTAATTAAATACATTATATAGAATAGAGTCAGATACTTTAGATTTAGGCCAAAACTGGCTCCTTCAAATCTTAAAATTGTTCCTCTGGTTCTGTCTTGTGTACCTCTAACTGATGTTTTAAAGAAGAACAACAATCACTATGTAAAAATTACTGAGCCAGATCATGTCAAGTTCTTTAAGGAACAGATGTGCACTTTTTATGGTTCACTCAAGAGTAGCAAGCACATTATTGTTTCTAGAGTGCATACATTGAAACAGTTATAAAAATGTCAAAATTATGTTTCATTGCTCCATCTTTTTTCAATAGGTATGCTGGAAATTCATCATGATTTTAGTCACACAGAAAGTTTTGAATCCCTCTGATTTATGTCAAGTAAATGGTCATATCATTGCTTATTTCTCACCAAAGTGCATGCCAGAAACTTGCTTTTCTACCTTCTCTTACAGATAGGATATTTCACAATGGTTCCATCTTCTCAATTCTAAAAATGACTGTCATTCAGAAAAGAGGAATGAAGGCAGAAAACACTATACATTACCCACATCTGGCAAAAATGATGGCTGAATCACATGGACTTTGGGGCTAAAGTGCAAAAAGCTTCTGGCATCTGGTTGCCGCGTCAACAGTGTGAAATGCCAGTGTGGGGTCTTCTGTGGAATGTTTCCATGTTGCAGTTTGTGGTCACGTAGTAATCTCAATATCTGACTGCATGACCTACCCTAGGATTCAAATATCATTCAGTAAATTTTATTTATATTTTAATTGGCTAGTTTCTTTCTTTCTTTCTTTCTTTCTTTCTTTCTTTCTTTCTTTCTTTCTTTCTTTCTTTCTTTCTTTCTTTCTTCTTTCTTTCTTTCTTTCTTTCTTTCTTTCTTTCTTTTTTCTTTTCCTTTTTTTCACTTAAGTATTCTCACGATATCAGAAATGGATGGAAAACATGTTTCCAGGCAATGCAGTTTCAAGGTAATGAAAATCTAGGCATGATTTTGTTACTAGGCGGGAGGGATCCAGCTGATATTGAAAGATGGCACTTTGCCAGAGAGTAGTAAAAGAGTTATTTAAACGTTCAACCACAGTTACTGATATAAACTACCTATACTTAGTGTTTTAAGTGACATGATGTTGGCATGAAAAATACAAGATCTGTAGGATAGGCTGATTACTTCTAATTTGACTGTAACCTTAGAGAAAATAATGATGCTTTCTTCCAATTTCTCAACTTGGGGAATGATCAGATAAATAGGAGTTGTCTATGGTTGTGTTGAAATAATTTATCACAGTGTCACTACAGAACTAAAGTAACTAAAAGTCAAGTTCTAAGACGGCAGAATTTTAATGTCATTTGAATTGTTAGCTTCACTGAGCCTTTTAGTAAAATCTCAGTGAATTATTGTAAAAAATGTTGAGACCTTGGGAATTGTAATGGAGCAGTATGGGAAGTATGGATCATTCAGGATACAGCAAATTCCAAACCCTACAGAATTTCCATCACCAGCAATTGTTACTCCTCTTTCTGTCTCTCGTGTGTCTGTTTCTGTTTTGCTTAAATGTTTCAGGCAGGTGCCTTGTTGGAAATGAAGTTATTCCTCCACCTTCACCCTGGTCTCACTTCATTGTCTCCAGTTTTATAGTCAATTCCTCTTTGCTTAGGAGTGGATGGGCAAATTGGAATAAAATTTGTAATAGAAAAGTGATTTCAAGATTTTGCTGGAAGATATTACCAAAAATACAGAGAATGTATGTGGGAATGGATTCTGACGGTTTTAGGTCTTTAAGAGCATAACATAAGAACTGATATGCATCTACATACTAGAGATTTGAAACTTCAATGCACTAGCTAAGTGGTGGAAAACTTTCTCTGTTAAAAGCCAGACGGTAATTATTTTAAGCTTTTACAGACTACATTAGTATGATTTGTCTAGCTTCTGTATAGAAAATATACTTGTAGGATTGTGTTAGGAGCTGTGGAGGACCAATTAGGAGAAGACTGTGTGGCACAATGAAGAGCTGATGATGGCTTAGGTTAGATTGGTAACAGTGGTGGTAGTGTAAGTGGTAGTCATGGCAACAGTAGTATTGATAGGGAAGTTGTGGATACTTTCATGGTAGTAGTGATAGTGGTGGTGGTGGTCTAGGGTGATAGTAGTGGTAACAGTGGGAGTCATGGTGGTTGTCTCTGTTTCTTCTTTTGTATAATGGAGTTATGTGACTCTTACAGTGGCTATAAGGATTCAATTCGCTGAAACATTAGAACAAGAAATGTGCTGAACAAAGTAAGTGCATAATAAATACTGACTGAATGTATTATTTTGTTTCCATAGCCACTTACTTAACGAATTGTTTCATTTTCCGACTCTGTGTTGCATGCCCACTCACACCAAGTAAAATTCTCTTCTCTAGTAATACTGGATCATACATCTTCCATGGAACATGCTGTATAGTCCTTTTAGAACAGCACACTTTAAATGAGTAATTCACCTTGCCAAGACATTCTACTTCCTCATCTTCAACTACTTGATTAATAAATGTCTTTCAAAGTACTATTAAATAAATTATTACTTTTGAATACTTTTGTACTCTCTACATCCTTCAAAAAAGGATATTTTCTTATAAATAAATGCCTGCCCAATAGAATTCTTCAATCATTTAGCATTTGACCATTCATTAAGTTATAAAATAAATAACCAAATTATATTGAAACACATTAATAAATGCATGCACAATTTAATATAGGGCACTTATAATGTCTATATTCACAAGTGATAAATTAAAAATAAAGAAGAGTATTAGTATGCCAATGTCAATACTGTTAACAAAAAACCTTGCAAGTATTTAAGTTTCATTTTCCTTAAGGATTTCCAAAATGCTTACAATATTTAAGCATATTGTATTTTGTTTGGGTTGAAACTATAAAAGGGAAAATAGAATAAGAGCACCAAATACTTTTGTAGAATTTAAAATATTTCCATAATTTTAGTCATGGGGAAATAATTACGTGAATAATTGTTACTCGTGTAATGTGTCTTTGTTTGGGTGAATGCGACTTTACTATTTGTGTGTTATTATCAAGGGCAAATAGCTGATATAAATTTTCTCCTCATTGAAAGAACATCATTAGATTCATTCATTTTGGCAGGTAGAACAGTTCTGGAATAAATAGACAAAGTAGACATATGAGTCAAGTTCATCTCAAGTAAATTTAAAGTTGAAGCAATTAATCAATAACACAGTAATGGAATTTTAGATGAGATGCAGGCTGATATGGATTTTGTCATGTTAATATCATCATGTATAACTGGGAGCATCTGCCATCTGCCTTATTCTGTATGATAATACGAAACTGCATATGTCTATATCTCAGCATGGGAAGTCTTGTTACTCAGAAGATCTTACCTACAGTCAGGTGAGTGCTCTGAGACAGTGAGTGATTGGTGAGCCTTAGTTAATTTCTATAATATGATTTATAATATTGCCTAGCATTGTTAGACATAGTATCCTTAGGAGTGTAATGTGAAAAGAATATAGGAATATTTTATTTTAACTTTTTTGGTCCATTTCCTGATTTATGCAGATTTTTAAAGTATTATTCCCCCTCCTTAAAAAAAAGACTTCCAAGTATATTGTTACCCTACAATAATTGTTTCTTATAGAAAATGTCAATATATGTGGAAGATTTATAGCATTATTTAAAAGGCAACCCTCGGGTTTATACAAACCTGAATTCAAACCCTTTAGCAACCTATCAAACTCTTGACCTTCCATAAATTTATGATTTCAGACTCAGTGTCCTCAAACAAAAGAGGTGTTCTAAGGTTTTATCAAGAAGACATATGTGATCTATTTCATTTAGAAAACATGTAGCAAACAAATCAATAAATTGAAGCCACTATCATCACTTAAATACTAAAAAATAAAGGTTTACTTTGTAACTGAGTCAATTTTATGAGTATTTTCTAGGAAAAATGAAGGTTTTTTTTTTTTTTTTTGCTGTTTTTAGGGGGAGATAATTAGACTTAATTAGATTTTTAAAAATACAGGTACTAGGGATTGAACCCAGGACCTTATGCATGCAAGCATGCACTCTACCACTGAGCTACACCTTCTCCTGAAAAATGTATATTTATTATCTTGTGAAATATTATAATCTAAATATCACCTACTCTTTGGGAATGTCTAATTAGTGCTGATTTCAAATGGAAATGAAAAAGTGTAGAAAAATATAATGCTTAGTTACATGTATTAAATAAACATCCATTGCTGTGTCACTATTTGGGAAGATGACATATATGTTAAGTCTTCAAATTATTTATTGTTAGGATGAATCCAGTTACTCAGTTCTCTCCAGTCCTTAAACTTTATGCTGATGGTTGCCTGTACAGTGCATGGATAATTGTTACTTCTTTGAAGAATTCATTTAAATCTTCCTTAAAAAGAAAGATTTTAACATAGAAGGCAAAAAACATACTTCATTCTTTGTATCTCTTTAACATCTACTCAAAACAGAGCTTTCACTAATGGCCAATAATGAATACCAATAAATTTTCTTTTTATCATTTTATTGTCAAGGAAATATTAAATTAGGAAAATTATTTCAGATGTATTTTTTAAATTTTTATTTATTTTATTTTTTTAACATTTTTTATTGAGTTATAGTCATTTGACAATGTTGTGTCAAATTCTAGTGTAGAGCAGAGTTTTTCAGTTATACATGAACATCCATATATTCATTGTCACATTTTTTTTCACTGTGAGCTACCACAAGAGCTTGTATATATTTCCCTGTGCTATACAGTATAATCTTGTAAAAAGAGCAATACTTTTGTCAGGGGGAAAGTAATTAGGTTTATTTATTTTTTTAATGGAGGTATTGGGGATTGAACCCAGGACCTCGTGCATGCTAGGCAGGTACTGTACCACTGAGCTATACTTCCCCCCCTTATTTCAGATTTCTTGATAGTTAAAAATTATCTTTAATTATGTTGTTCAATTCTGAGCCCAAAATACCTGTGAAGGTATGAAATTCATTATCTTTTTTTTAACATTTTTTATTGATTTATAATCACTTTACAATGTTGTGTCAAATTCCAGTGTTCAGCACAATTTTTCAGTCATTCATGGGCATATACACACTCATTGTCACATTTTTTTCTCTGTGAGTTATCATAACATTTTGTGTATATTTCCCTGTGCTGTACAGTGTAATCTTGTTTATCTATTCTACAATTTTGAAATCCCAGTCTATCCCTTCCCACCCTCCACCCCCCTGGCAACCACAAGTCTGTATTCTCTGTCTATGAGTCTATTACTGTCCTGTATTTAAGCTTTGTTTTTGTTTGTTTGTTTGTTTGTGAAATTCATTATCTTTCGTCAAATAATTTGGCAAAGGGGCCAAAGCTTGACTCAGTTATTCAATCATACTAATAATTTGGCATGAAAAGTGTGTAGAAAGCTTTTAGAACCCTCAATCTGGAAAAATGCAGGCACAGGTCACCAGTGTTCATGCATCACCTGGGCTGGTAAGAAGGCGCTCCCTTGAGTACCACGGAATTCAATCACTTAGCTATCTGGGAGCTTGAATCCAGAATGTAAACAGAATATACCCAAACATCAGCTGTAGAGCTGGAAATGCCCTTCAGCAGACTCAGTTTAGTAAAGGCACCAAAGACCCAGAATCCGAGAATTAACTGTTTTTTACATTTGCTTGAACAGTGTTCTAATCACTTTGCACTTTTGTTTTCTTAAACATAAAAGTGAAATTATTGCCAGTTCTTATTCTCAAATGCAAAATTGTATCTATATATTTATATTAGTTATTATTTTATTATCATTTAAATACATATATATTAAATTTTATTATTTAGCCATAAACACAATAAAGGTTAATAGAAGAACTACTAACCACAATTTTCTTAATTCAATTCACTCAGCACTTAAAGATATGAATATTTGAATATTATCATCACTAGCCTTAACTCAAGTAGTGAATTTATTTATCACACTGAATATTCATTGAGAAATTGTTCCATTACTATGAAAATAACGATGGCGATGGTAAAATGATAATGATGTGAAGTGGAAAAAGGAGGAAGTGGAGGATAAAGGAAAGCTCAGGGTTTTTGTTGTTCAGGGTTACCGAAGATAGTAAGTAAACAATGATTATCCTCTGGTAGTGAAAAAAACACTAAACGTGTTTTTTATGATTATCAATGGAAAAATGTTCTCATTAAGAAATATAAAATAAAGTCGTATTCCTGAGGTAAGAAGTGTTTAGGTTCTAGACCTTTGTCTCTAACTAATTCAGATGGATTATGAAACAAACTGAAAGATAAAAACTGAGAAAAAATGACAGCTCACCCAGACATGTGTAATGTTTCTGCATTAACAACCTTTAGGAATAGCTTTTCCTTTTTCCTTTTTTGTTTTGTTTTTATTTTTATAATAAGACTAAATAATATGACAATCAAATGGGAAGCCCAGCCATAATGTTTTAATGATTATATTAACAAAGAAGATATTTTTATTAGATATCCTAAAGAAATCTCAGATTTGGTCAGAACATGTGTCTCTTTACTATTTTAAATTCATTTATTTGAATGATATTTTAACAATTACCCAAAATATGTTAGTTCTAAGCAATCATATATTTTGTTTCATTGGAAGTTTAAGACCTAATATTGACAAGAGCTATATTTAAAGATGTTATTTATACTGTCTCACTATATTATGAGAATAATCACATGAATATTCTACATAAAGTATGTTACATTAATATGTAAATACACACATACACACACCCCAGATGTATATAATATGTATAGTATATTTATAGTACATATACATCATATAAATTGGATACAGAAAGAATATACCCTGAAATATGAACTGTTATTAAATTTAACTTTTAAATCTGTAAGAAAATAAACTTTTGATATAATGTTATATCATCAATGAGGTACAGTGAAAATTTACTTTATTTTACAGTAGGAATAATTTTCCTGGCTAAAGAATAAACATTACTTACGGTGTCCATGTCTATTGTAGTTTTAAATAATTCAAATATTTGATCTATTTCCTATATTCATTACTTCATGTATTCATCATTAATGTATTTATTCAGCACAAAACTCAGCTTGGTGATCATAAACACACGATAGGGGAAAGGTGTATAAGAAATGCAACAAATTTAATCAAATCTATGACTTGAAGTGTACAAAATGGTAGTAAATATATATTTACACATGATTTTTTTTCCTGTAGACATAGTAGGCAAAGTAAATAGGCGATTTTTGGAAGGAACATTTTGATAAACACATCACAGGGATTGGTGGTGTAGTAGAGATGGCATTTAACAAAATCATTACACTCTGTACAAGCCATAATATCACCTCAGTGCCTCCTTAGTAAGCCATAAATTTAAAACAGGGCAACATTTTTCAGTGGGTTGCCAGATAAAACAGAACATTTTCCATAGAAGGAATGCCTTAAGAAATTGGTTGCAGGAAAGATCTAACCCATTCAGACAAAATAAGCCATCTTGTCAAAAGTACTTACTCTAAGCCTTCCAGAACGTCTTGTAAATGCAACCATGCAGCATGTAAATTTGATAAGATTGGCTTCTTTAACTCAAAACAATGATTCTGAGATTCATTCAAGTTGTTGCATGTATCAATGGTTGATGATTTCTTACTGCTAAGTAGCTTTCCCATGTGTGGACATGCCACATTTTACATAATCAAATCACTTAAGAGCAGTACATTCATTAAAGGACATTTGCGTTATTTCTGTTGTTTGGCAAATATGAATAAAACTGTCCTCAATATTTGCATACACAATTTAGTGTAAACATGATCTTTCATTTCTCTAGGGAAAATACGTAGGTGGGAATTGCTGGGTTATATGGTAAGTGTATGCTTAACTTTACAAGGAACGGCAAGCTGTTTTTCAGAATGTCTGTACCGTTTTTCATTCCTGCTAGAAATGTATGAGAGTTCTAGCTATTCTGCATCTTTGTCAAGCTTTGGTACTGTCAGCGTTGTGGGTCGTCTTTGTTTTTGTTTCACTTTTTGATTTTGCCCATTCTAATAGGTATATAGTGGTATCTCATTGTGGTTTTATTTTGAATTCCTCAATAGTAATAATAAGTAAGCATTTTTTTCATGTTCTCATCTGCCAGCTATGTATCTTTTTTCGTGGAGTGTATGCTGAAGTACTTTGATCATTTTAAAAATTGGCTTTAAATTCATCTTTGATTTTGAGAGGTCTTTACATATTTTGCATACATGTCCTTTGTCAGATATGCAGTTTTCTCTGAATCTGTAGCTTATTCCTTCATTCTCTTGACAGTGTCTTTCACAGAGCAATTTTTTTTTTATTTTTATTAAAACCAACTTGTCAGATGTTTTTTCTTCTTTTATCAATCTATTTTTGATATGTCTAAGAATTCTTTGCCTAACCAAATATCATGGAGATTTTTTTTCTACGTTTACTTCTTAAAATGTTATAGTTTTACTCTTCATATTTAGATCTATTTTAGTTAACTTTTCATAAGGTGTGACGTCCAGGTCAATATACTTTTATTGCATAATAATGTCCAATTGCTCCAGCAGCATTTGTTAAAAAGACTATATTTTCTCTATTTATATACCTTTGTAAATTTGGTGAAAATTAATTATTCATAATTGAGTAGGTCAATTTCTAGACTCTATTTTGTTTAATTATTGTATTTTGGGATTTCCTTGTCTATTTTTACAGTAAGTTCTACTAGGATTTTAATTAAATTTGTATAAATCTATAGATCAGTTCATGTAGAATTGATTTCTTAAAAATATTGAGCTTTCCAATAGCCAGTTGTCCATGATTAACAACAGACTACATCTCATCATTTATTTAAGATGACTTTTTTATTACTTTAAAAAATTTTAGTATATATATATATATCATATATATGTTTTGCTTGGTTTACACCTAAGTATTTCATTTCAGATATATATACATACATATATGTTATCATTATACATCTATCTTTCCATATGTCTATATATATTTCATTTTCAAATTACTCATTGCTTGCATATAATATCATGATTATTTTGTATATTGTGTTTATATCATATGCCCTGGTTAAATTAACTAACTGGGTTTAAGGATTAATTCTGAGAATTCCTTACAATTTTTAGATGAGTAATAACATGCTATCTTAAGCCAAGCTGGTATAGAAGAGGTTTTACAATGTTTGTTAAGGTTGAACATTCACCTGTGAACACTAATTTAACTTCTGTGCATATATTTTAGAGAAAATTTGTACAAATATCCCAGAAGATAGAGAATGGATTATTTATCACAGTAGTGTTTACAACAGCAGACATTAGGAAAGATCTAGATTTCAGAATTGCACTTTATTCATACAATAAATTATTACACAGCATTGAACAAGGAACCACGTAAAACACACCAGTGAAGTTCATGAACACACCTTCAGGCAAACACAGCATGTTGTAGAAATTTACTTTCAGGATGAAATCCTATAAAACATACAGAACATGTGATAGTGTACTATACGCTCAAGGACACAATCACGCACTGTTAAATTATGATGCCTGGGGATAAACATGATCATTAACGTATACTATACCTGCGAGTATAATACAAAGCAAACTGTTGTTTAGATTTTGCATAATGGATGATTTTTTAAGGTAGATAGTAAGCAATAGTTGTTCCCTACATTTGTTTTGCATACTATTTTAAAAATAATTATAAAAAATACCACAAATACCATGTCTGTAATTCTATAAAGCATCTATTAAAACTAAACTAAAGCTATTGGACATCACAGATGTCAGACATAACTTTCTAAGATACTTTCCACTTCTGCTTCTTCAGCATTGTCATTGTTTTATCAATGAATAATAGCCCATGGAAAAAGATTCTCATCAATAAAAAGTCTGGAGAGCAACATTTCTCTCACACAGAAACCCCAAATGCCACTATTTAGCTCTTCCAGATTGACTATATTTCAGGGCAGATAACAGCAGCATTTATCATTTGTGGCTAAAAGGTTGGTTGAAGTGGTTCTTCTACACAGGACAGAAGAAGAAATGGCTTACGAATTGATCGATGCATCACATAAAATACCATCAGTGACAGGCTATATAACTGCCAATTGTCAGTGATTAGCAAATTTACTGAGGAAAGGCTACCTCAATAAGAGAAATAAAACAATAACATCTGAACTTACAAGCATAGTGTCATGGACACTTACAGGGAAACAGAGATGTTGTCAGTGATCTTTTTGGAGGGGCATCAGACCATCGAGTAACTTCTTTTTCAAACATTGTTAGTTTGCTGTCAGTGACCAGTATTACTTAGGGCTGAGTGAATCAATGTTTTGTGATATTTTATTCATAGAATCTATAAAACAGAATAAAGACTTTTAAGAAAGATAATAAAATGTTCATAAGAAAAATTGCTAAAATGCATAGCCATTATGCCATGGGAAATCAGGGAGTTTAGAAAGACTTTATAATAGTGTGAGTATGAATTTCCTAAGTGGTAAAAGAAGGGGAAATGGACCAGACAGAAGACATGATCTATGGGGGAAACACAACATGGAGAAATGTTATGTCAGTTGATGTGGCATAGAGGGTATAGAAGTGGTAAGTGCTTCTAAATGATTAGTTTAGTTCTGGTCAGAAAGATTTTGACGCTGTGCAAAGAAATCCCACCTGTCCTGTGTACAATGCAAAAATTAATAAAAGGCAACCCTAACTAAACAGAATTGGGAGCCTAGAAGGGAGAGCTCCCACGCTTTATGACGAAAGACAGCCAAGCCCAACAGGAAGAAGAAAGATTTCCTTCTCTGACTAAAGCTCAGCCAATGAGAGACTGTCATACCTCAGCCAATGAAAAGCCATGGACTCTTTGACTACTCTAACTCTCCAACATCTTTCCCCCTCTATAAAAGAGTTGTCCTCTCCATTTTTGCAGGGAATTTGTATGTGGCTCACCATGGATGCAGACCCCGAACTGCAATTGTTTGAATAAATTTAAATAAAGCTGATCCTGAATAAACCCATCTGTGACTCAAACTCAGTAAGCACATTTTGGAGTAGATAACATGTAAGTAAAATTACGTTGTTTTATACCTCTGCCACAAGTAAGGCATTTTTATAGCAAGTTTTTTTCCCCAAAATTTTACTTTTAGTTGGCCTTTATTAAATTGTACTATTCCTACTTTTCCTTTTAGCTGTCTATATATACTCAAGTTTATATTAACCATCAAGTTTTGTTGATATATTTAGAATCAGTCGTCTTCCCTACGTACTCACTTGCTTCAACCATCTTGCTTAAGCCTCTCAGCTTATGGTGATTACGGTAATAGCTCCCTAACTGAATTTATCTGAAACTAGCAACTTCCTACTTCTAATCCATAGTTTCTCTACCTCTCACCTATGACGTTTTGGGTGGATAATTGCCTGTGGCTGTGGGTGTCTGCCCTGTGCATTGTAGGGTATTTAGTTGCATCTCTGGCCTTTATACGTGAGATGCCAGTAACACCTCCATGCCCCCCAGCTCTGACAATCAAAAATGTCCCCAGACGTTGCTACATGTTCCCTGGGGAGCAGCATTGCCTCCCGGGAGAAATAGTGTTCTAACCCACTATCCACATTGCAATGTGCAATATCTTTAAGAACACAGAGTTGATTATGGCTCTTCCTAAAGGTTTCCTGAATTTTTCAATGAAATGTCCAAATCTGTGACCCTGAAATAAAAAGTGTTCCATGACTTTATTCCTGTGTGTCCCTTCGGCCATATACCCTCCACTCCACTTGCGTCTTGCTGCAAAGCAAACTAACTGCTCACAGGTCCCTGTTGTCCTTTTCATTTTTTTTTTTTTCTCCTCAGTGTCTTATCCTGCTGCCACCTCTGCCTGAAACATATTTACCTGCAACCTTTTTCAAGTGAATAAATTCACTAAACCCTTGAAATTGAGCCTGGGCATCACTTTCTTTTGGGAGACTTCTCTTGTGCCTCAGGCCTGGTTGGGCATTTGCTGACTGTCTTGAAACATTTTGTCCTATAAGTATTAGGTTTTGCCAACTTGGCTCATGTCTGAAGCTGACTTACTAAGCTCTCTCAGGGGAGGGAAACAATGTTATTTGTTTTTCTTCCTAGATGTTAGAAGCATCCCTCAAAAAGACTTGACTGTCAGTTGACCAGCAAGCTGGACCCAGGCAATTGAAGACCCCCTACCCACTCCTCTGTCCTTAGATAATGAGTGCCATTTGCCTTCCCTGCTTCTAGAAAGTTCTTCCAAGGAGTCTTGAGATTTGACATGCAGTGTTGAGACTGGACATGGTACATGACTGAATCCAGCTGAGGTATCTATATCTTCTCTATACATTTTAAAGATCCTGGCAGGTGGGTGCAGAGCTCTACGCTTCTTACAGCCACCCAAGAGAAGCCTTATGAGTAAGTTCCCTTGCTTCTTACCCTGCCACTTACCAACCTGGAGTGGTCTGCCTCTTTCTTCCACCTCTGCCCTCTGCATGGGTAGGGAAGGTGGGGCTGGTTTTTGACTGTACCTGGGCAGTTCCTGAGCAGTTTGCAGAGCAACACTAGCATTCAGCATAACTCAGATGTATTGAAATAAAGTCAGTCAGATAGGACATATTTTGTAACCATTCAGCTTTACATGATAAAAACTAAAGCCAGGAACGTAGTAAAGTATAATTATCACAGCAGCGTAATTATTTATTTTTCCTATTAGAATTCATAGTAGGGTTTTATTCTCTTATAAGTGATCTTATGAATCATTTATAAGATCACTGATCATTTAAAAATTAAAGTAAAATATATAAAGAGAAAAGAGAGAGAGAAAGGAAAGGAGAGAGTGAGAGAGAGAACATGAAACAGAATAATTATGCACTAGAAATATAATCATTGCAATTGTACATTCAATATGAATTCAGACCCAGAACCCTTGAATTCCCATAAGACCTCATGATTCAAGGAGCACTTATTACTGAATACTCATTCCCTCTGAATTTACGCCTCATTTATTACTGTTTATTTTGTTAATTAGCAATAGGCTAACACTTGTGTATTTGTTACTTACAGTTATGACTGATCTTACATTAAAGTCATGCATTCCCACTACCTCCCCAAATTTGTAAGCCCTTCAAGAGCAGGTTCTGTCAGAGACCTTGCATTTATCTCAAATAGCAAAAATAAATGTCTGATAGTGAAAATAATATGTATATAATTTTCAATTAATTTTTTACATGACAAAGAAAAATTACCATGTTGGAATTTTTCCATTAAGTTCAATCTGAAAAGACAAGAATCTTTTTCAAAGCAAAATTTAAATCACTTTGAGATAATTTATTCTTATGGAAATACTATTTTTTCCTGGTAATGAAAAAAAATCCACAAAATGCTACTTTTAGTGTTTCACTGTTTTTAATTTCTCTATAGACTAGTAAATCATGCAAATTAAATATGAAAATACTTTACTAACAGAATTTAAAGCTGCCAACTTTGAAAAATGTATATTGTAATAGAATAAAACAGTATTTTATAAGTGTAAGTATTCCTATCTTAAAAATAACTAGGAATATTTTAATAAACTCAAAAATAAAAGCCTATTAAAAGATTATATTTAGCTAATACAATAAATCATATATTCTTTATTGTTTCATGATGCTATTTCAATGTAATATAACAGTATTTTGAGCTTATAAAAGAATCTGAGCTTTTAATCAGTCAGAATTATTACATGTATATTATCACCCAAAAGAAACCCCTGTATATGTGTATTACAAGTAAAAATTTTATATCTTATGGGAAATAGTACCCTCTTCAAGGTTTTTAATGTTTATAATAAAACTTATGAAATAAAGTTATCTCAATATTAGCATTTTTCTCTCTAATGATAAGTATAGTTGCAGCTTTTGGTATGTCCTTCCAGATCTTGTGTGTATTTTAGGAGTGTTTGCCCAAAAAGGTCTCATATTACTTGTGACAGATTACAAAAAATGCCTCCGCAGGTATCAAGTCCTAATCCCTGGAACACGTAAATGGTACCCTTTTTTTGAAAAAAGACCTGATGCAGATATTAATAAAGATCTTCTGATGGGGAAATCATTCTGAATTATCCAGGCAGGCCCTAAATGCAATCATATGTATTCTCCTAAGAGAGAGGAAGAGGAGGAAGAGAGAGATTTGACACAAGGAAGGGAGAAGGCAACTGAAGATGAGCAGAGAGAAATTTGAAGATATGGTTTTGAGATTGTAGTGATGCAGCCATGAGTCAAGGAGTGCCAGTCAGCCACCAGAAACTGGAGGTGGGAGGAACGGATTCTCCTCTAGAGTCTCTGGAGGAAATGCATATCCACTGACCCTTTGATTTGGCCCCAGAAAATACTTTGTATTCTGGCTTCCAGAATTGCAAAGAATAAATTTCTGTTGTTTTAAGCCACCAAGCTTGTTATAATTTGCTATAGCAGCCACGTGACATTAACACACTGCTGGTAAAATCTAATTTAAAAATAAATTATACTTTGTGGGCATATTTTATTTGATACTGGAAAGTTCTTATTCTTACTGAGAAATATAAAAAGTGCTTTTATGTTATGGTAATATTTCTACACTTTTTTAAAGTTAGGTGTGAATTTATCAACTTCATTCATAGTTTCTTAAACATAAAATTGCTTGACATATAAACCTTTAAAATCTGAGGGATTCTGTCCAATTGCTAACCAAAATTATGGTTGGAAACTACATTTGCAACAGAAATACCTATTTCTTCACATAGTAAACAAAAGTGGGCATAATCAGTTTTAAGAATAAATAAATCTACCTCTTTTTATGATAATGTGCATTTTGAAATTCATATAAGCTTCTTTATTATGTATTTATTAGCAATTTATATAAATTTATCAAATATCATCAATGAGAACAGAAAATAGAATACTCCCTCTGATAGTGAGATAATTATTATAAGTCATATTTATTGAGATATAATTGAAATGTAAATATTAACCAATTTTTAATTTACAAATTAATGAGTTTTGACTGATATATACAATATTGTGACTTCTATCACAATCATAATATAGATGACTTCTATGACTCTAACATGCTCTCTTATCCTTTTCTAGTCACTAACCTTCTCCATTCCCCAAAACAACTGGGAGATGGGCTTTTTCCTTAAGTATTACACTTTGAAACACAGACTCAGATAAATTTTATTATATATGTGTATATATATAACATATGGTACATATGTAATAAAGATTATAAAGACATTTATATAAATAAAATCAGGTATTTAAATTAAAAAAAAAATTAAACCTGGCTGTTATACCTTAAGATAATTTAAATTGAAAAGACATACACTATTCCATGGTGTTTACAAAGCAACTGAAAAAAAATTCTTAAATTTCTGTCCTGTGGTTGGGAGTAAGTTGAGGAGAAAGGGAATTCACCATTCTGTCGTTTTCACCCCACCCCCAACAGGATCCACTAACGTATATAAGGTATAACCAAAAATTTTATCTGTGACTTGATCTTTGTGTTTTACATTGGGGTATTATAGATTTTCAAGGTTTTATTGCATAATGTCCATAGCACATATACATGTGTGGTTATAGATAGGAACAAGCTCTAAAAACAATTGCAATAAAATATTGATAGCAATAGTGAAAAGTTTCCTAGTATTGCCCAAAGCTAAAGACTAATAAGATCAAGAAGTAGTTGATACAGTTTTTCCATCCCCAGGGTCTTAATTTCTAACACTTGCTTGAGGAGATCTTTGTTTTTCCTTAATATCTCTTCTACTTTTGTTAGAAAACATGTTGACTTTCATTTTCAGATGTTCTCAAACTTAAGTAATTGCATTTTCTGTCATTATGTTTTTACAAAGAGTACAGTTTAATGAAACTCCTTGCCAGGTAGAAATACACACATACTAAAAATTTTAACAAGAAATGCAGTGGTCTATATATTTATTTTTAAACTATTATGTAACTATTATTATTTTTAACTATTTAAACTTATTTGCAAGGTATGTATATATGTATGCATGTATTTGTGTTGGATGTATGCAAATTTATATGTACACGTGTATGTACCTGTATATGTATAATACATATAACAAATAAACATATTTATATGTGTGTGTATCTAGGACACATATAAAATATATACTATATGTAAAATCTACAAATATATTTCTATTAAAGAAATATTAAATATCTGACTATTTGAATATTGTTTAACTTCAGATGAATCAAAAAAATTTATATTCCTTTTAATTTCCACATATCTTCCCATCAATCCTTCAAAATTAATTACAAAATTTTCGTTAGAACTAAAAACTTTAGTCTCCACTGTAAATCACACTTTTTGATGTTCTTTTTTGTTTTCCCCCACATACACCATCGACTATTTTTATAAGTACATCTCTTTGTTTTCTAGGTCCATTAGTAAATCATCTGATCATATTTTAAACATTTTATTAATTATTCTCAATAGATTTCTTACTGTTCTAGTTTATATGTGTCCTTTAACAAAATATCTTTAGTATATTACTCTAGAAACATTGATCTTCCAGAGTGTACTAATGTGTTAAATCTGCACATAAATCAAGTTTAGAAACATAACATCATTTTGCCATTGAGGGTAGATGAAAATCCTTCCTAATTAAAACCTCCTAACTTCAGTATATTTGGAAACCTTTGTCCTTAAATCTGTATATTTTTAATAAGATCTCAATTTTAAAAGGCATCTATTAAAAATTGGGATGAAAGAAATGAAATGCTTACAGAAGAGACTTGGATAAGTTGAGAGACTGAGGACATCTCTGGGTATAGGTCTCAGCTAGAGCCATAAAGATTTGTTTGGGACATTCAAAATATAGAACTAAGATCAGGAGTAGTACAGAAAGAAAAGGAAAAAAAAGAAAATGAAATTAATTATATAGTAATTTGCACCAGATTCAGTAGTCAGTACCTGAATTTTTTTGTCATGAGGTCTGAATTATCTGATACTAGAGTTTATAGACTATGATGTGAAATCCATACTATTAGTATCAGGTGAAATTTATGACAATAGCCTTGAATAAGTACAATTGAGAATTTATTCACTTGTCCCTGTACCTATTTTTGCTATTGCTCTTTGTGCGTCCAATCTCAGATTCTCTCACCTTCTCACAGACAACATTGCATTTTATTAACAAGACTTTCTCTATACTGGGTACTTCCCACAAATCACGCTAATATCTCCTGTTTTAACACACTTACATATGCAGAGTTTTGTTTTTCCTTGACTCACATCACTTATAGTCGCTGATCACTTTTTGTGCTTCACAAAATAACATCTCTGAGGAGTTTCCTACATCTGTTCCAGCCTACACCTAGTCACAGGTCAACCTATGACAATGAAAATTTCATTCTTTCTGGGCCACTCACTGAAACAATTTCTCCCAGTGTCACAAATACCTCCAAAGGATAGTTTTATTTTGAAATTTTCAGTCAGATTATCTCAATCTACCATATAAAACCTTTTTTTCCGACTGACCTTCATCCTAGAATTAAACCTAAGCTCCTCGTTTGAGCCCAGAAGGAGTCACAGTTTGGCTCTTGAGACTTTGCATCTCATGTCATCTTATTCTTCCCCTCGTTCACAAAGCGCTACCACACTGACATCCATTGTTTGCCTCAAAATCCTAGAATCAGAAAATTGAAAAAAAAATGCTCATGTTATTACCAAGGGTGGAATGGCTTTCATTTTCACTATTTTTTCATCCAATTATGTAAGCCTAGAAAGATTTGGAATGATTTTTTTTTTTTTATCTTCCAATTCTTCATTACAATGTTAGCCTTAGAGGATGCCACTGGCATTTTACAACAATTTGCTTCACTCTTGTGAAGGGAAAAATGCCAAACCAACCCCAGGAAAAATAATTGTGCTAGTGGGAATTTAGCTAGAACTGAGCTATTTCAAATTGCCAAAATTCAGAGAACATATATGATTTTTTAAAAAGAAAATTCAGCAATCTTTTTGTGTAAATGACATTTAAAGGAATAAAGCCTATGATGATTATAATGATGATGATGTTACTTATATCCTGACTCTCCCAGTGTTAACAATTTATGAGGAATAAAATATTTCAACAACCTGTGTCAAAGACAGTGAAGTTCCAGATATTTTGGTTGTCCAATGTTTCTATTAATGATTGGATTTTGTTGTGAGCTGGTCTAGTTCTTAGATGCCTGCAATAATACCAGGTAATTCCTAGACAAGAGAACTGGTAAGATAAGAAAGAAAGAAAGAAAGAAAGAAAGAAAGAAAGAAAGAAAGAAAGAAAGAAAGAAAGAAAGAAAGAAAGAAAGAAAAAGAAAGGAAGAGAAAGAAAAAGAAAGGAAGGAAGAAAGGAGGGAGGGAGGGAAGGAAGGAAGAAAGGAGGGAGGGAGGAAGGAAGAAAGAAAGGGAAAGGAAGGAAGGAAGGAAGGAAGGAAGGAAGGAAGGAAGGAAGGAAGGAAGGAAGGAAGGAAGTCTTACCCTAATGAGGGGTTAAGCCACACAATCCTGCAAAATTATTTTATTCTCCTGGATGGGAGGAATTAGTGGAAAGATTGATATACTTGGGTCCTGAAAGTGTCTACCTTAGTTCTGCCTCAGCCAGTTTTCAGCTATGTTTTGTGATTTTGAGTATCACTTTTCTGATCTTCAGATGCTTTATCTATAAAAACTAGAAAAATCAATGCATGACTTAACGTCTCTCAGTTGCTTAATAGGAAAAGCATGCAAAGCATCAGCAAACTTACCTAGCAGGCTAGCACTGTGTGAGTGTAAAATAGTTTCCTTTAGTAACAGTATATGACTGGCAATGTTCTTCGTTTTCACAGGTTCAACAATATTTGACTGTGTGGTAGGTATTGTGCTGGGCTCAGAGAAATGATGACAGTATCCAATGTTTTCTGGACTTTTGGTGTCAAGACTGGTGAGAATATGGCCACTGAAGTTCTTCGTCTTGGCTTTCATGTTGGGAGGCCTGTAGCTAGTGTATTAAGTTGAGTATGAAGATTCTGACCTGCTGAATGAGGAGGCACAAGCCTCCCTCACCTCACGGAGCTGGTGGGCTTCTCCCTCAGCATCAGAGCTCCTACTGCAGGGAAGTGAAAACCCTAAATTTGTTTTGATTGAAGGCACAGTTTCAATGCACAAAGGTACTAAAGTCACAAGATTTATGACTTATAGATCCCAGAAGCAGGGTGGGGTGTGCACAGTGAGTTCAAAGGAAGGGCTGTCCTCCATTCCAGGTCAGGACATGAAGAGCAGATAGAGGGCAGGGTAACAAGCACCTATTACTTACAAGGTGCTGAGGTCACTAACTCTTCAACTCTAAGTGGTTATTTTAAAAGGTGCCCCAGGAAAAGCAAAGTAAAGAACTTGTGGCTAGAATCCTAAGCTCACATCCTTGACTAAAAGTCTGGACTCTGGGTGTGAGCAGGGTGTCAGACTATAAAATACATAGGCAGTAACTCAAAGTTACTCATCATAGCTTTACTATTAAATTTAAGACAAGCATAGAAAAGATCTACCTAGAATCAAGAACCTCCTTGTGATGTGGGTAGATATGGTTTTCAGTTCTCTCTTGCAGTCCAGAGGAATCCTGAATTTCAGGCCTTTATGTCATTTTAAGCTGGTCCACACATGCATTCAGATGTTACCTTATAACTACAAATGAATGAGTTTCTGTGTTGTATTTGCATAACCAACTTTCTTCCCAGTTCCACTTTGATGCAGGCAGCCAGGACGTAGACTAATATGTAGTGAAGAAAACAAAAGCCTACGATGTCATTCTTTCAATACAAAACACTGAATGTGATGATACTCCTTGTTTTCCTCTCCCAGGCTGGCCCATCTGAATAAAAAGTACCATGATAGAGTTAATTTATCAGGCGCAAGGCTTATCACTTCATTACCAGTTCCTTTGTTTCACACGCTGTGCAGTCCATTCTCAAGTGGTGTTGGAGGTGTCACTAACCTATCGTATGAATCTATTGCATTTTCTCTACCTTCAGTATCATCATTCCCGCCCAAACCACCATTATCTTTTACCTAGTCTATTAGATGAGAAGATGAAACTATTATCCTAAATCATTTACACGGCTTGTTTTCTTATCTGTGTATAATTGATCATGCATTAATAGACAGAATCATTTATTTTTTAAACATGAAGAACCCCATGGACCTTTTCCACAGAGACACAGCCCTATCTGGTGAAAATTTAAAAATCAAATAATTGTTTAAAAATCTAAAAGAAACCACTATGAAAAATTTAAAATGAACTAATATTGATATGCAAAGAGCAAAGAAAATGTCAATTCATGTGAAATGCTTACTCCAACCAGAGGAATAAAAAATAACAGGAAGATTAAAAAGAGAAACAAAGAACAACTTTAGAAAAGAATTATAAAAGTGGTAGGTACTAATCCAACTAGCTGAATAATCACTTTAAAATGAATGGTTGTCAAGAGCTTAGCTAAGTTACTCCAGGGTGTTGCTGCGCTGGCAGCCATTTTGTTTGGCTAACAGCCTTCATGGACCCACACTAGCCTCCTCATACAAACTCATGCCCTAGATGACAGCCCACAGAGTCACGGGCAAATGTCATTTTTTGATATGACTTCCTTTACAACCTTTGCAATAATCCTCATTTCCCAGTACCTTCTCTTGGGCCCGTCTTAGATAAAACTCCCATGTAACTTATCAAAACTCTGCTCATTTGGTTTGAATTGAACAATCTGGCACATGACAAAAGAGAAAGCATTTGTACTGTCTTTAATTCTTAATTGTTAGCTTTTTTATAAAGAACATTTTTTTTTTTTAATTGTGGGTAAACCATAGGATAGAATTAAACTTAGGAAATCCTGCAGCTTTGTTTTTCTAAAAACTATGGTTCATTGCTTTGGCAAAGTTAATTTTGAGAAGTATCAATGGATAAGAACCCTCCTTGCTAAGTGGCAGAACCATCTGAATCGTTCTCGGGTATAGATTTTCATTGCTACAACCAGGGACCAAGAAATAAAAGAATAAATCCTACGTATGTGCATTTTGATGTTCCCTAAGAGATAGAGAATTTAATTATGCTGATCTAATTATGCCCAAATCTAGTTTGTTTGATTTGATTACATCAGAACCTAAGTTTTGTGTAAGGTTACTGCTGAATCGGGACTACTCTCATTTCTGCCAAATCTAGTTTGCTTGCTTTCTTCATGACCAAAATTATCTTGCTAATAGCTACGACAAAATTAACATTTTGTTACACAGGGTATTTATCTGCATAATTCCTCTACCCTAAAAGCAAGAAAATATAATTAAAAAACTTAGAGGGATGATTGGAATGAGCAGAAATTGTACTGGATTTAAAGAGGGCAAAATAAGAATTTGCATTTTTAACGGATATGGAGAAAGGATTAGCTATTCCAAAAGTAACTAACTTCCTAATCACACTATGTATGTTTATACCATTCATAGACCCTCAGCGCCTCCCCATTTGTAGAAAAGTTATGTTGTTATTAGAAACAAGTGATGGCATATTGGGAAAGATAAACACAATGATTTGCAAAGCAGGCTTAATTTCTCCAGATCCTTAGAATTTATGATTAACTTGGGGAAGGAGAAGCACATTTAGCTAGTCTCAACTCACAGTTTCTCGAGTTGCTGTCTAGTTTCTTCTCTTGGGAGAAACTGAAAGCAGGGCAACACTTCTCCAGGTTGTAAATTTTCTCAAGGAAACACTTGCTGCCGTTTGTTTAGGAAGAATCTGGAAAATCCCTAGCGTATATGTCACTTCAGCTTCAGGACGGGGCCCGAAAAGTGGGCAGTGCAGGTTCAGCCTGTGGCACCAAATGAGTAGTAATTATGCCTCAAATGTATGCATGTGAGGCTTTCTGAGAAAGCGAAGTAGCACTGCAGAAGCACTGATTTATAAATAATATATAAAAACGGCTTAGAAAAATAGTTTTTCACTAAACAGACAAGATTTTTTCCTCCTTTGACTTAGAAGTAGTTGTTTCTGTAATAGTTTAGTAAACTGTTTTCAAAACCAACAGACAAATAAAGACAGATATAGAATGTGGTATTATGGCTACCTACTGTTACAGGGGATGAGTTAATGGTTAAAATACCTTAACTGGTATTGATTTTCTAGCAATAACATAATTAATACAAACATAAAATAAAGGCAAAAGGGAAGGAAAGAAAAGAAAGGAAGAAAGGTAGGAAGGAAGAAAAGGAAGGAAGGAAGGAAGAAAGAAAGAGAAAGTAGGGAAGAGGAGAGAAGAGAAGAGGAAAGAAAAAGAGAGGAAAGAGTGTCTTTAATATAGAACAAAAGTCATAGAATGTTTACCATATCATTAGTAGAAATGAAATTATTAAGGAAACTTCATAATTGAATCTCCATTAAAAGGCTCAGTGCTGTTCAAGATAGAAGTATGTTCCTGTGTATAATTAGACATTTTATTTGACAAACACATACTGTACATAACATGGTAGGAATCAGATTGAAATACAAAGAAAATGACTGCATGAAATTTCCTCTCAACCAAGAGAGGACTTACCTATCATCCTCAGGAAAGTGTGGCCAGATTTGGAGAAAAAGAACAACTGTGAATAAATAACTCCTTCTACGATAGCCCACTTCGTGGTGATGTAAGTTGAAAAAGTCACTTAACATCTCTCTGGAAATTTCAGCATAAACTTTCTTAAGACACTGGATTAGTTTAGATTAGAAAAAAAAAAAAGCATTAAACTCATGACCCAAAAAAGCATCATGCTCATGCTTTCATTTCAAGTTTAGAAATAGACAAACTGAAATATTTTAAAGATATTCTGTTTCAAGTCATCCAAAATTAAAACTCACTAAACAGCATTCAAAATAAATGTAGCAGGCTGCAATCTTTAGAAAGAAAAAAAAGTTATTTTTATGCTATGAGTTTAAATGTGTCTACAATTGAGCTTCATTGTTAAAGTGATATTTTTAGATATGAAATAAGTAGAAAGACAAAGGTGGTTCTGGAACCATTTATTTTACATAAAATGTATGTGCTATTGCTATTTTTGGTAAATGATAAGAATAGTTTATTTAATTTTCTTTTATGTTAAAACACTCTGCTAAGTGCTTTGCCTTCCCTATGTAATTTAATCCTCACAATAGTTCTATGAAGTAGAACTGTCTCCTCTGCAGGTGTGTAAAACAAAGAAATTGTGTCTCAGAGAGGCGACACAACTGGACCAAAATGAACTAGTTTGATTCTGAATTTCCTCCTTTAAATACTGCATTATTTTACAATGTAATTTATATGTCAAGTTGTTTGAAAATGTGAAACACATTTCTTAAAATGATGAATTCAGTCTTAATAAAAAGCTGACGGATAAATTAAAATTTATAAAGGGAAACATGTAGGAACCAGAAAATATTTGGTTCACTCAAACTGAAGTGATTTTTATTGCATATGGTTTATTGCATTGAAATGACAAAACAGAAATCACTAAAGTAAAACTGCCCAATGCAAATACAAATAGAATTCATTTTTAAATGGTATCTACTGGTATCAAAGGGTCTCTTATGGTGAAATAGCGTGAGATGTTTGAGGCTATTTGACTTAAAAGTCCTTCTGGATGAGCAGACACTTTGAAGACAATACTCAATAGATAAGTTTTTAGTGTTATGAGCAATGAGAAGGCCAATTAACTCTGCCATTGATGACATTCTTCTCTATGGGACAATAGAACCTTGTTTTGGAAGAATATGGACAGAGTTGGAAAGTGTTTGGTTCATATGCTAAGAAACCTTTTTCTTGGTGAACTTTCCAACTAAATTGTGATATGCATTTTCAACTTCTTAATCTCATCCATACATTTTTGTGGAGATACTTGTGGAGCAGACAGACTTTCAGTGTTAATATTGGTTTTCCTGTTTGCTAATACAGATTTGCAAAAATATATGTAAATGTGACATTCAAAGCTTTTTCCCCCAGATTGAGAACAATATTTCCCTAAAAAACTACATTGAATACTATTCAAATACCTGTACCAACAAACTTGCATTACATAGCATTTTACATTGTTTAATTTTTGCAAAACACTTTTTTTAAAATCTTATTACCGAGATTCGGTTTTTATTTCCCAGGAATTGTTAAAGGGCTTTGCTGGTGATACTTTTACTATTTTTTCCTTTGCTTTTCCACATAAATTTTATTTATTTATTTATTGTTGTTTCTCAGTTTTAATATATTTTTATTGAAGTACAGTCAATTTACAATGTTATGTAGATTTCTGATGTACAGCACAATACTTCAGTCTCATAGAAACATACATACATTTGTTCTTGTATTCTTCTTCCCCATAGGTTACTACAAGATATTGAATATGGTTCCTTGTGCTATACAGTATATAACATTTTATATATGTTAGTATCTGCAAATCTGGAACTCCCAATTTATCCCTTTCCACCTGCTTACCCCTGGTAACCATAAGTTTGTTTTCTATGTCTGTGAGTCTGATATTTTTGCAAAACACTTTTAAATATTTGCAGCAATATCAATTACAACAATAAATAGGACAAACTATTAATTTTTCAATAATGAAACTTCTATTACCATTAGTGATAGTTTTACACATATATGGTTAATAAAATAAATAATGTTTTGAGAACACAAATTTTAAAAAAATGGGAAATTTAGAAGGTATAGGAGAAATCTCATATTAAGTATATTTCTGGGAATATGTCCATCTTATTTTCATTTACAAAACCTTTGCCTTTACATAAAAAGCAATTTTCTTGAGAACACTTAAAAGAAAAGTGATGTTTTTGAAATTCATGAATCAAGTCACAATGCTTCCTCTCTGAGGTAATACTTTCCTTTGCTATTTCTATTACTTGGTTATATTCTGCCAGTAGGAATTCAAGTTATAATTATTTGATAAATCCTCAAGGTGAAAGGATTTATGTCACCACTCACACACAGAGAAGGATCTGTTAACAAAATAGGTATCTGAAGGACTCTCATTGAAGCAATTCTTTGCTTTCCATGTTTCTAGTTTACTTTTAGATACTAGATCAGATTATATTAGATACATTTGATAATTTTTCAGGGACAAGAGGAGTTTTTATTTTTACAGTTTTTAGTTGAGCATTTGAAACGTTTTCCTCTTGAGAAAACCCAGGAATTAAAGAGCACGATTGGTGCAAAAGAGTAAGAAGAAAATCACAATGAATTATGTTACAACCTGTGCCATTATTAAATTTCCATTTTGATAATTTCCCCCATAAAGTTCCAATTCTGTAAATAATTAAATGTACTATAAAATAATTAGCAAAATTATAAAATTATGTATAGAAGCCTCACCCCTCTATTACCCTTCTTTGATCACTTTTGAGAAACCAATTTCTAAAAATTGAAACAAGGGAATTGAAGGAAGGAAGGAAAGAAGAAAAGAAAGAAAGGAAGAAAGAAAGGAAGAAAGAAAGGAAGGAAGAAAGGAAGAAAGAAAGGCAGAAAGAAAGAAATCTAACTTATCTAACTTCTTGAAAACATTTCAATCAGTTTCTAAAACTGAAAAATTCCATGATCTTTGCAGGCGTAGCATATTCCAGACTGATAGCCCCATATTAGCACTGTTAACTATGGGCCTCCAAATGGATCTCACCATTTTGTCACACATAAATGTGTAGGTAAGTTATTGGAATAATATCTAAGACATTCAGACCTGAACCAATAAAGAGAATTTCTACTTGATTGGGAAAGTATTAGTAAATGACTGATAATAGAATAAACCTTTCCTCAATCCTAAAATGACACATTGAAAAAAAATCTGATAACATTTTTAAGACTCCACCCTCCAAAGCAGTGCTTTTAGACATAAGGATAAACATTAAATTTGAGATCTACTTGTGAGGTTTTTTCCCTCCCTTAATTATATTTCTGATGGTTCATTAAACTTATTTTGGTAATATTAAGCAGAACAATAGGGATAAAATTTATATTTGGGGTGATTCTATTTTTGAAATATTAACCATTTCTACCTCACATTCAATTTCCTGTTACTCCTGATTTTTCTCTCTACTGATCTTCTAGGACCTCCTTCATTTATTCCTCAGGAAAGGGGTAATGAAATTGATCATACAGAAAAGATAATTTTCTTAGTTTGAAGTTCAAAAGTTTTAACCCTGAGGGAATAGGAAAAATTCTGATGAAGATTTTGGAATTGTAAAATAAACATGAAGATGGTAAGTTAAACTGTCAAACTCTCAGGTTACATGATGGGCCATTTGTGTTGCAGATTAAGATTGAGAAGGAAGAAAAGCAGCTAGAATGTGTGAGTCCTTGAGAAGAAACTCTAGGGGAGATAGGTAGACATAAGATAGGTGATAGATGAGGGATGGGTATATAAACAGACAGATAGACAGGTGTGGGGACTTGAAAGTACAAGGGAACCATTATGCCTCTCCTAAGAAGTGTGTGAAGTGCCATCAAGGCCCCAGATCAGAAAGGACATATTGCATCTATGAACAAACTAGCCTGACCATGTTGCTGAAGAATTGGCATATTGCCAAGTGCACATTAACTATTGGGACACAAATGCTAATGTGTTTAAGGCAATGTCACAGAGTACCATGTGCTTCAGCAAATATAACAAGATGAAACCTGAGAACCACAGAGAGGCCTGGGATTAGCTCATTTTTGAGCAGATCAGAAAAAAATGCAAAATTTTGAGAGAATACAGAAGTTACTTCCAGACATCTAGGGTCAAATATCAAATTAATCAGTTTGTCTCATTAGATGCCATTATGGTAGGTAGAGAAGTCAAAGATTATGTAACTGGTCCTTGAGATTTTGGCATTATGCATGTTCTACAAGAAGTTAGACTCAACCCTAGGAGAAGGATGGGGGAGGCCAATGTTTACTAATGTTGACTTACTACTCAGGAGAAAGAGAGCCTTGCATAGATATTGTTTTACATAAGATTTTATAAATTGAATCAAAAATTTAAAAAAAAAAACAGTGAAGAATGTGATGTTATGCTCTGGTATGTCCTAGAAATAGACACATGCCACAATAGTATCCTATTTACTTCTCTAGAAATCTCTGCAGTACTATATGCAACAATTCACATTCACCTAGAGGAATGGATTATAAAGCAGCTCATAGAAGCAACGACAAGTATTCATTGCCATTATTCAAAGTGAAATTCCTCGTATGGCATTGGAGGGTGAAACAGGCAAATAGACTCTCAGGACATTGTCTAAAAAATAACACCCACGTTAAGCAGTGTAAGTATCATTCCTAACTAACTCGGTCCCTAGAAATCAGTCTTTAAACTGACCTTTAAACTCAGAGATCCAATGGGATAAAATTGCTAATTAATAGTTTAATTCTCCTATGAATTGTTGTAATGCATCCAACTATACACCTCCTTTAAATTCCCAACTTGGATTAGAATAGGCATCTATATGAGCACAATAAAAATAAATTAATATTGAAATTAATAAAACTACAGTAGAAACATGAGTGGTATGTATCTGGTGATGGAATATAAGTAACATCATTACTGTTTGGTAATAGAAGACTATCTTAGTGTAAATAAGTATGTTACACAATTTTTAAAAGGAACTGCTTCAATCATCCCACCAGTCCTAGGTAATTTTCTACTCGTTCCTCTCTTTTGATTCTTGTCACATCTCCTTAAGCCCTCTTCCTATTTGAGAGTAGATCCCAGAGGAATAGATAAAGATTCTTCCTCCCCAAGTGCTCTGAAAACCAAGTCTCAGATACTAGGAATAGATTCAGGCAATAACTTAGCTGGGTGGAACTGAGAAACTTGTGTGAATGGTACAAAGATAAAGCGGCTTTTCAAAATCAGTCATGATGTAATAGGGAAGAACAAATCTAGCTCCATATTAGATCAGTTTCTTTGTCTTTAACCTTGTGCTCTGCTTCCTGTGCTTAGTCATGCTGGATCCGTACCTTTTGTAAAAGAATGTTGCCTCTAGCCTGAAATATACAGGACAGCCTGTTCTCAAGGCTCTAACCTTAAGGGGTATTAACACTTCTCCATTCATATAAAGATAAAAAGTTGTAGAATAAAAAATAAACTTTTTTGTTGGAGGTTTACAGGAACACCATGACCTGACCTACTTGGACAGCTGCAAGAACAAAGGATTCCAATACCAAGAAATTTGCAACAACCAACCACATTCCCTCCCCTTTTTGGTATAAAATGCACCTGAATTCCTTCTTGGGAAATATTGTTCTCGAGGACATTAGTCTTCTATCTTCTCGGGCTGCCAGCTTTCCAAATAAAGTCATTATTCCTTGCCCCAACACCTCATCTCTGATTTATTGGCTGGTCGTAGGGTGAGCAGAATGAGTTTGGACTCAGTAGCAATGACAGTGAATTTCTGTAGTGGTGGCTAGTATTCTGGAGCTGTTGCAACTTTTGTCTGATCCAATTACTAATTCTAAAAGGTTATTTTTTGTTCATTGTATTCTATTTTTCCTTTTACCTGATACCCTAAAATCATCTTATTACTCATTCATCCAACACATATTTCTTCAAGGACCTACCATGTCAAAGGCATTGTTGAGGTATAAAGGTACAACAATGAATAAAATGAAATTTCTGCTGTCAGCTTAATAAAGAAAAATAACTTTGATAAAAAAGATGTCTTCTTTGATATGGTGATATTTAAGTAAAAACCCAAAGCAGAAGCAGAAGGAGAAGCAGAAGCAGGAGAAGCAGAAGGAGAAGCAGAAGCAGCAGCAGCAGCAGAAGGAGCAGCAGAAGAAGAAGAAGGAGAAGGAGAAGGAGAAGGGGAAGAAGAAGAAGAAAGAGGAGAGGAAAAGGAAAGATATTAGCTACATGACCGTGTGGAGTGGAAACTATATTTAGGCAGAAGAAACAGTAAGAAAAAAATTCCTGAGGTTGTTTATGTTTATTGTGTTTAAGAAACAGATGCCAGCAGAGTATAGCGTTTTTCATTTTCTAACAAAACTCAATCGTTTTATGAAACCCAGGGTTACTTTCTGTTTCATGTGTCAGAAAGCAGCTTCACTGATGTTATCAGTAACATGTACAGATGTAGAAATGTCTCTGAAAGATTTAATGTATTCTAAAATATATAAGGCCTACTTTTTGGAACTACTTATTCATTTTTTTTTAATGTGTGATTTTACATGTAACTATCTACTCATATAATTAACTATTCTTCCATTTATCTATTTATCACCTATTTATCTTCTACCATCTATCATCTTCTGATTCTTTCAAAGTATGACATACTTATTTAAGTTCTTTATATTCTGTTGGAAGCTGGCACCTACTGGTGACATTTAAAATTGATGTCAAAGTAAATGATCAGAAGAAATACAGAGAAGTCTCTACTTTTGACAACTGCAAGTAACTGTGGAAACAAGAAACCCACCAAAAGTACTCAAGGAAATTATGATGTGAAGATCTTAGTAAACTCAGGGTGAATGTGAGTCTTTTGTGCTTTACATTCAATTTACAAAATAGATCTTTTTTGTTGTTGTTACTTTACAGATGTTGTAACTCCTTGCTCCCTAGAAACACTGAAAGGATTTACTTCAGCCTGTAGTTCTCTTTACTTCTTTGTTTCCTTGATGAGATCTGATTATGATCTAAGTAGCTCTTACAAGAATAGCATAGAAAGGCTCAAAGAAAAATGTGGAGTATTTTATCTACTTTCATATAGTTTCTGGTCTTTACCTGTACTTTGTTTCTCAAATCAAATGGGTGAGATCTGTGCATATAAACAAAGACAATAACAAAAACAAAATCACAACTAACAGGTGTAACGGAATAATCAAATATGTCAGAAAGGAAGGTGAAAATGAGTTTCTATTCGGAATTTCAAGGAAAATGACAAGGAGACTGTTACATTTATAGAGAGCATTAAACATACATTAAATTTTTAAAAGATTTAGTACAAATAAAATTTAATTAAAAGGGGGGAATTGTTAGAGTCCTGCAAAACAAGAAGAGCAAAGGAGTAAAGGAATAGATGAGCAAACTCAGTGAGATGGTGTGAGGTCTGGTGTGGCTGGAACAGATTTTGTTAAGGACTGAGTAGAGATTAAAGTGTAATAGCCTTATTTTATCAGTGGAGAAAAGCTTACAGGCAGGGAAATTCATTGTATTTACATCGACCTATAGAATAAGGAGAGGTAGGAAATTAGGAGAACTTTAAGTAGCATATAAATTACACTACTTGTCCCAGCAAAATATTGCCGAAGATAAGAACTGGGTTACTAAGAGCATTCATTTAAGAATAATATGGAGGCGGAGGGTATAGCTCCAGTGGTAGAGTGCATGCATAACATGCTCGAGGCCCTAGGTTCAATCCCCAGTGCCTCTATTAAAGAAATTATTAGATAAATAGAACTAATTATTTCCCCCCCCAAGAAAAAAGGGTTTTTAAAAAGTCTCAAAAAATAAATAACAATATGGAAAAATTCATTAGGGATTTCTATTCCATAGACTTTTACGTGAAGTGTATGTTGGCAGTGATGAAGAAGTTCAAGGTGACATTCTAGGTTTCTAATTGGTAAAATGGTGATTCAAATAACTGAGAGGATTAACAGACAAATCACAGAGTGTGAATTAGTATCTCATTGTAGTTTCGATTTGCATTTCCCGAATGACTAATTGTATTGTGTCTTTTTATTTTATGTGATGATTATTTTTCAATTGTCTTTGGAAAAATGTCTATACAAGTTCCTTGCCTATTTTTTAATTGTGTTGTCTTCTTGTTGAGTTGTAGGGTTTCTTTATATATTTTAATATTGACTCCTTATCAAATATATGATTTTTAAATATCCCATTCTCTGGTTTAACAAATTAGGGTAAATTAAATGAGTAAATTTAATTCTATACAGTAATTACTTCAAAGCTCAGCTTGCTGATTCAGTGAAATACTGCCTTATTTTACAATTATTTATTTCAGATTATTAAGCTCATGATTTAAGGCTAAAATATATTTATTCCTACAAAAAAATGTAGCATAATCTTCTTTGCATAGACTTATAGAGCTGAAAGTTAGTATGTTGTAGTGGTGAAATTGTCTTACCAGAGAAAAGATGCAAAAAATAGTTAACTCCTGACCATGTGATATGATCAATTCACTCCCAATACGGTTTTAGTAACTTGACCATCTAAAACATTAGTTCTTGTTCATTTTTCTATTTAACTACTAAATGCTTATAATCAAATATTAACTGAACCAGCAACACTTTTTAACACACACCATTTTCCAGGCAAAGAAGTCTGTATAACGGTAAATTTTTAAATTTACCTCCAAGAAGTTCTTTTTGAAAAAAGGTCAAGTTTACACAAGTAAAGGCAGCCTATATAGTAATTCTATATCTCTAAGAAAATACTTCAAAATATCTGGTGAATGTATGAAAATGTGAGATGAAGCTATCACACCACAAGATGGCAGATTAAGGCCACTAAACCAGTATTTCTTGCAGGAGTAAGTTTCTATTTTCTCTTTTATATGCATGTTGAATTTCTACAGAATTTTTAATAATACAAACTATATAAAATTCAGGTGTAAGCTGATAGTTGGAGCTCTAGTATAAGTTAAACATTATTTTTCAATCAAGTATCACTTTACAGTTTTGTTATATTAAGGTATACTAAATAATTTTCTTAAATAAAGGGAATTATTTTCTATGATTTAAATGTGTGTGTAAGGATTTCCCTGAAATCCCCAAGTCTTCTCTGTACCCAATAAACATCAAAGTGAACACAACAAACTTTTGGCCTTATTTCTGGATAAAATTTACTTCTCGGCCATGTTTGGAATCATGAGACAATTATAGTTACTAAGAACAAACAAATTGAAACAAAAACTAAAAAGACTTGAAACATTTTTACTTTGAAGTCAGCTTATTTGAAAATTTTGGTGTTATTACTTAAATTCCCCAAAACTCTGCCTGCATGATCCTTTCTCATTTTGAACTTCAAGTCCTCTAATATCCTATTATCACCTTAAATTTCGCTTATATTTTAAAATATATGATACTGATGGTAACCCAAGTGTATATATATGTCAAAACTCACCAACTGTATACACTAATTGTATACAGTGTGTACAGTTTTTTGTATACCAATCATGCCTCAATAAAGCTGAGAAAAAAACCCTGCTTGTTCTTTAAATGAATAAATAATATATATAAGTAATTGTAATTATAGTTATATTTGAAATTGTATTAGAATTACCATTATAGGCTCAAGACGACTACATTATAGAATTAAAAAAAATCTACAGTGAGGCATTGGTGAAGTTGCAAATACAGGTTACATCTGGTGAGAAAGCTAGTAGACATAGAGAAATTGTAGAAATGTGTTTTTTGAGGGAATAGCAAGATGTCCAATGAGGCTGGGTCATAGAAGATGCATTTTGTTACTGTAGCTGGATAATGAGACTGAGAACATGTTTTCAAGGACAACTTCACTCCCAAGAGAAAATGCCTGGATGATCTAGCCAGTGTCGGGAAATTTTTTAAATGTTAAATAATTTGATTTTACATTTAAAAAGATCAAATTTCCAGCCCTATAGAAGATGACATGGACAGGAAGGGAGAGTCTAATTTGGGTCATAGAAAAACCAATTAGGAGTCTTTTCTGATATTCATGATAAAACATAATGAAGATTCAGACAAAAGAAGGGAAGCAGGAAATGATGCCTGAGATGGTGGAGAAATCACATAGTTAAGTGTGGGGAATTCTTAATTAGTAACCAGTTAGTTCAAAGATTACTATTTATTAATTTAACAAATTAATTGAATCCCCACACTATGATAGACACTTTTTTAAACATTAGATTGCAATTTTGCAATACAAAACCCAAAGCATTATAGAGCTTACCTAATACTGGGAACACATATACACACTGTGATGGCATGTCCCAGGCAGAGGAAACTAAAGTGCAAAAGCACTGAAACTAATATGTTTTAAATATATCAAAGAGGCCAAAACTACTATACAGGAATGAAAATGGGAAAAGGTATTGGGAAATACCTTTTTAAATCACCTACTAATCTGTGTATTAGCACTGCATAGGCATTAGATACATAGACGTCAGCAAGCATAACCCTCTGTTGATAGATCATGCAGTCCAGTGGAAAGCTTGCTATATTTGGAGAGAGGTGAGTCAGAAAAATATCTGTGGGTGTGAAGAAAAAGGAGTCAAGTCTAATGTTTGCAGTGGTTTCTTGGTTAAGCCACCTAGTTCTATAACGATGCCATTAACCTAGATAAAAACATCCCACACAAAGCAGTTATTGGTGAGACGTGATGAAAGAATCACAGTTACGAGGGTTGCTTTTCTTTTTTAAGAATTTGCCATACTATGGAACTGCTAGAAGATGTCAGCGCCAACTCAAATATTAAAGAAAATGATACCTAAGCGGCATTTTAAAGAAATAATGTAATTAGAATAAGTGAAGTGCATAGTCTCATGGAAGGTTGAAAGGAAGATCATATTAGGTTGAGGAACCAGAGAAAGTTTTCTGGAGTAGATACCAACTGACATAAAACCTCAAGAATGGGTAGGATTTTGGCAGAAGTAAGGTGTGTTAGGGAGAAACATCTGAAGCAGAAGGCAAAGCAAAAACACAATCAAGGAAATTTAAAGAATGTGGGAGAAGGGTTGTTTTAGAAACAATAAACAATACACTTTGGCTTATGCATAGGATATAAATAAGTAGGATTACCATCATCTTACACATGTATCATTCAGCTAAGGGAGTAAATTTTTCATTCATTCAATCATCTTATATTTTCCTTTAGTCAGCATGGTGTCAATGATAATGCAATGGTAGACTGAGACAAGAGGTGGTGAACAAGACAGGAATGAAAGTCCTATTTCTAACAGGTGAGGGCATGAAGATTGTGTTCACGTGTAAGATGAAAAAATGTGGCTCAAGCATCAATAGTCCGTCTGATTAATCATGCATCAGGCTAAACAATTCTCTACACAAAGCACTCTGTCATTCTTCAGGATGAATCTTGACCCAACACTTTTATAGTAGCTCACAAAGAATAACTTTTTTTTAATAAAAGGCACATATTGACTCAAAGGTTGCAATACCACATAAAGGGCAGGCTAGACTGCAGAATAGGCATGGAATTACATAAATTTCATAGATCACTAAGGTATATCAAATTGAGGTTGAAAGAGTAGTCTTTTTAATTAGTTATGATTTGCTAGGGTGAATGTCTGTATGGTGAATGTCTTCGTATACTGACAGACTGGGAGAGAGATATCAACCATCAGAGGAAAATAAATAATTCCCGTAGAATATGAGTAAGAATATGAGTCAATAGCTATACATGTATCTTGTTGGGCATAAGTGAGTGCATAGCCATCTTAAATACATATAGAATTTACCATTCCTAGGAGAGCTCTAATGGAGCATATAAGTGAGAACTCAGAGAAATGGTCATATGGTCAGCATTGACATTGATGTATCTAGAAGACGTTCATTTCACTTCTGTCTTCTGAGGCAAAGGGCAGACATGCCTTTGAATTTGCATTTCCCTCTGGCTGAACACTGTATCACAGTCAACATTTATATAACTCCATCCTTATTTCATTCCTGTCTCTCTTTTTTATGTCACTTCCTCACAGAAATCTTCACTCACAGACCTATCTAAAATAACCACCAGCCACGACTTTTGCTCTGCCCTAATATTCTTCATAATGCATTTATCATTTCCTGGCATTATATTGTATATGTTATTTGCCCAAGGCTATGAATCTGAAATAATTTAATCATAATCTTGGAAGCAGGGCAGATGGACTAGATAGCAGTGATGATCTCATCCTAGTCAGTGCTACAATTATAAAAATTGATTTCTATTAATATTACACTATAAAATTATTGTTAGGAAGCCAAATGTTTTTGGCCTGTTTCAACAATCAGAGGGACAAATCTCTTTAGTTCAATTATAAATCGTAAAATTCTAATGTGAAGTTGTGCTCCTGCTTTTGGGCTTTCTGTATCTGCAATTTTAAATTTATTTTGGTGACCTACAATGCAAAACCTGACATCATCTCCCCCACCTTTTTTTTTTCTGATTGCAAATAATTAGATTCTATGAAAGGCTGTTGTAGCTTATGTAAGTGTTCATCAAAGTGGCACAGATATTTAGACCAGGTGGCACCGTGGGTGGTTCCTTGATGTCACATCTTTGGTTGGATAAATCCAATCTTACATGATATAGCCATGACTGATCGAAAGGAGATTATTGTCCTGATTAGAACTTCTGGTCATAAAAAATGTCTAATACAAGATTTTCTTCTATTATAAACTTACATTTGCCATTATATGTTACTTAACATTTAGTAATTAGAGATATTAGTAAGAAACCATATTTATTTTTCTAGTTTTTTTTTTTTTTGTCTTAGAGTTTTCAATGAGGCCTGACATTGGGTTAACAACCTTTTACAGTGAGAAGCTTTACAAGAGAAATTTAACTCAGGTTTCCAGAGATAACACACAGCAGCTAAACCATTAAGGTAATTACAGAGACAGAGAAGTGAACTGAGGCAGTTTGTCATACCAAGAAATAGTAGATCTAACTAAATTGAATTCTCTGAATAATAATTTTTTAAAAACGCATCAGCTGAGACAGAGAGAGGAGTTTCAAGCCAGTCCTGAGCCACTGGCAATATCTCATTATAATAGAAGTGGCTAAGTAGAATGATTTAAATGTCCTGAATGTAAAAAATGTGCTAATATATACAAAAATAGTATGAGTTTTACAAAGTTTTTATTATAATCTTGGAATATTTAAATATAAACAGATTCTAAGCTTTGTTCTATTTTTGCCAGCTTTAAAAAGCATAATTAGAGTAGATTAATTTTTCCATCAATAAATGAGGTGATACATGTAGGTGATTTAATCTGTTTTAAGTATATTGATTATTCAGGAAAATGATCCATAATAATTTAAAGGAGGATTTACTTTAACATTGTATACATACTAGGGAGAACAGATTGTTTTTGTGTTTGTTTATATCAGCTGGAAGCTTATACCACCTAAATAATTGTTTTATATTCTACTTACTGTAGTTCAGGTGCAGCTTACTGTAAATATTTCTAAAACAAAATATGTTTTAAGATATTTTAGATATTTAATAGTTTAGACATATTATCTACAAAAATGTCCTGCCTCAATTTTAAAATGACCTTGTTTTTTTCAACAGATCATGTAGAAAATTTGCTATTATTTCATGAAATATATTTAATAAATCATTCCTTCCTCTTCCCAACAGATTTGAAAAACCAAAAGATTTGAAAAACCAAAAGTAATCAAGTGCTTTCAATTATCTGAGTCTCTTTTGTTTTGTTCATTTTTAACAATTAGAAGAATGACAAATATAATTTCAGTTTTTGTGTAACGTGTCATATACTATCGATTATTTCATCTTTACAGGCAAGTAATCAGAGAAGGGTAATACATAAGCTTCTTATCATAACAATTCATTCCGTTAGATTTGCATCTAATATCTTTGACCACCGTGGCATTGACTGTCACATTTATCACAAAGTTTAAGAAGCTGTCAACCAAAGTAAGAGAATTTGATGGACCCCTCACTATAGAAAGGAGTCATTACTGGAAATGCAGTCTCTAATGTTTCAAAATATATTGATTTGAGTTTACTTTTAATATTTTTTTCCCTAAAACTGAATGCATGGACTCATTAAAATACATAATTTGGAACAGAACTTGAAGGCCTACTCCCGATTATAGCCAACGTGTTCAGATGGGAACACTGCTATTCATCCAATTTACCTCCTTGTAAAATCACCTAATTCTTTAAATCTCAGACCAGGAAAGTCCTGGGGAATAGACAAGATCACTCAGTCCATAGAAAGAGCCTACTTTATATAACCTTGCATGTAATGGATGATTGAAAATACATATATTTTTCATTAAGACCTCTATAAATTGTTTCTTTCCTTCACCTCACCAATTCAGACTTAGCTGCAGATTCTGCAGGAAGAATTGAATGTCTATTCATTATACACCATATCATTTATAATAAAATATGTAAGGCCACTTTTTGTGTCATATGGACCTGAGTGTGTTCTGTTATGACACAAGCAGATTAGAATTCTAAGATTTTGGATATTATCTTCATGGGTTTACACATGTGAAATTACTCTGGGGGTATGTGTGGAACCAAAAAACAAGGGTTTATGGAAGTTCCAAGGCTCAGTTGAACTTGGAAAATTTGACCTGGTTTCATTGATGATAAATATATTATTGAGTATATAAAATAGATAGAAAATGACAAGTATAATATGATAAAATCCTTTCTTATTTAATAGCTAATCAGTTTATCTAAACTTTGTCACCAAAATAATTAATTTACTTAATTGAGTAATTAAAAGGCAATGATCTTATAGTTTGTTTTACAGGTATTGCCTAAATAAGAAGTGAAAATTAACAGTTTAAAGAGTTATAAATTTTCTAGTTCAAGATATTAAACTGAGCACACTAATGAGACTCATCTTACTGGTAAGATCTCATTTAAACTATTGAATATAAAAAGATTTAAGTCTCTAACATGCAACAGAAAAGAAGGGGACATCAGTATATGAGAGATTTCAGTACACTTATAGGAAGTCAGAAAATAGAGGAATAATTTATAAAATGGAAATAAAAACAGCAACATAGAATATATGCAGAGAGAATAGTAGGAACATAATCAGCACAATTGTGTGTAGATTATAGACTTGCTAAAACAAGTAACAAATATCAGGCAAAAAGGCCAAAAATCAGGCAAAAATTCAAGAATTAGTGCAAGTTCTGTATATGAAAAAGTGGATACCATTTACTTCCTTGTCTATTCTCCAACGCACATTAGGAAAAACAAAAAAGCATGCCCCAAGCAAAGAAAAACAATCATACAGAGCTTTCCCACATTATTTGATTGGGTGTCTTGAGAATCATGAAGTACTTAACATGGGTTTGTTACTTCTGTGTAAAGGCTAACATGACTCTTGCAAGTAGAATGACCCATGAGATTCGCAGAGCACCCAGTCAGATTTTCCAGTCTCATCGTTTAAAATCTTGAGAATTTAGGCAAGAATCCATGATAAACAAACAGAAAACACAGCTTCAGTTGAAATTATGTCTCTACAAAATTCATATGTTAAAATCCAACCCCCAAGATATCCTGTTTAGAGGTGGGATTTGAGAGGTGACTGTGTAAGGATGAATAACATTCCTTCCCTTATAAAGAAGACTCCAAAGAGCTCCTTCCCTCCTCCTACCTCCTAAGGATGCATCAAGCAGATGGCAGACTATGTACTAGAAACAGGGTCCTCACCAGACATCCAATTTTCTGGCACCTTGATCTTAGACATCTCATCTCTAGAAATATGAGAAATAAATGTTTTTTGTTTATAAGCCCCCCAGTCAATACTATTTTTGTTATAGCCACCTGGAAGGACTAACACAGGCAAAAAACTAAGAAAGACAAAGAGAAAACATGACTTGAATTGAAAGAGATAATGCAGAGAAGATATCTACAAGACAACTACAAAAACAACCATTCTCCTTTTTTTTTTAAAAAAAAGAATTTAGAAGACCCTGCATTTAAGCCTGAGGACAAAATGTCATGAAACAGGAAAAATAGTAATTAAGAATGATATGTAGGAAATCAAGGATATTACTCAAAATAATAATAGAATGTTTCAAAGATAATGCAAAACAAGATGACAAAAGATTGACAATTGAGAACAAATTATTATCACCCCCAAACTGATCAATCCTAGCTCTCCAAAATAATACTAACAAAGAGAATTAAGAGATTTAAATTACAATAAAGCCAATAAAATATTTTTTAATGTTTGAAAGAGACAGGTCTTCAGTAAAAAAAGGCTAGCCAATCTAAGACTGAGTCAGGTAATACTGCTGCATAACAAATCACCCTTGAAACTTAATGATGTAAAATAATTTTTGTATTTTGCTAATTCTGTGGGATTCTCTGGGTCAGGCAGTGGAACAAGTCTTGTTGGGCTTGTTGTGCTTTAGCTGAAAAATCTCAAACTCTGGGAACAAATCAAAGTCTTGGGAGTATATTTTACTGAAGTTATCTGCACTCAATGTCTGGTAGTTGATACTGGTTACGGACTAGGACCTCAGCTGGGCTATTGGTGGGAACAACTACATGTGGTCCTTCCATGTGAAATCCTCGTATGGACTACTTTGTACTTCCTCACAAGATAGCAGCTGAGTTCCAGGAATGAGTACTCCAAGAGTGCAGGTCTTAAGGGAGTGGCTGATCTAGCCTTGCGATTCATATAACATAACATATCCTGTCCTCTGTTGGTCAAAGAAGACACAACTTTGTTATTCCAGATTCAGTAAGGGTGGACAGAGACCTTATCATTTAATGAGAAGAGTGACAAAGTAAGAAGACTGTGTATGATGGAAGATATTTTTATGGTCATCTTAGAAAATTCAATCTGCCACACTCATATTGAGAAAAAATTAGTAAGAAAATATAGAGAAATAGAAAAAGTGTATTCTTAAAAGCATCATCCACAAAGGATAAAAAGCATACTAGTATCTGACATTAATAAGTAACAAAGGATAATAGAAATTTAAAAAGGAGACAATGTCTTAATTTTGAGGGAAAAAAGGGATTTCTAACTTGACCTATCTACTAACCTATGTGCCAAGTATATAAAGAAAAAGAATATAGTAATTTATTTTTGTGCATGCTTACGTGGACTAATAAATGATTCTCCCTAGTCACTCTTCCTGAAGAAGTTACTTGAAAATACAGTTCAACAACAAAAATCCAATGAACAAATAAAGTTATAGAATTTAAGAGACAGTGGAAAATTAAGAGAGACGTATCATTTTACAAAAATATGTCTGTGGTCTCAATTAAGAAAATCTATATAGAATTAAATACAAACAATAGACATTTTAATACAAAGCTAGCTGTTATCACTAACATGTTTTGAGGAGGCACATGTTCATTTTCCCCAAGTAGAACGTAAGAGAAATAGAAATCCTAAGAAACAAATCAAAACTACCTTACAAAAATGGCAAAGCCCAAATGTGAAGAAAGGTAGAGTGTGATATATTTAGAGAATCACTGTATGTAATGAAGATGACTCAATTTGGCACATTATTCTATAAATTTCATAAGAGCTGCAACATTAGAGCCTATTCGTCAAGACATTTTGGGTCAATAACAAATTATATTCAGATTGCTACACAATTTAAATACTTTATTGCATTTCTAAACATAAGCCAACATTTGGGAAATGTAAGAGGCAAATAGAGTCACAAAGCAGAACCACAGTGATGTCAACATAAAGGGAAAGCTCGAGGTGACTGCTGTGGGAAGAGGAAGAGGGTGTGTGGAGGCAGAGTGGAGCTCTTTTCTGATGTTAGGAGCAACTTTTTTTGTAACAGTGGACAATCAAGAGAAGATACCAAAATCAACGAATCTCAAAATAAATTTTAAATGAAATATTTAAATAGATCACAAAGAGAAACAGCATTTTAAAAAAAGGAAAAGAAAATCAAGCAAGAAGAGACATTGGACAATTTGAACTAAATATGGAACTGAAAGGCTAATAAATTAGGCAATAGAGGTATAAAAATGTTATCTATAAATACAGTAATAACCACCAGACGATTCAACAAAAGGAAAAGAAATAATTGAGAGGAGTTGATTTGGGAAGTGGTGAGCATGGGGAGGTAAAAAAGAGGAAGGGAGAACTATCTCTTCTCATTAAAATTCTTACTGTGCAATTTCATTTTTTAACACAATGGTTGTGCTACTTTCATAAAAATTAACAATAATACAAACTCTGCTCACATTTATGTCTACTTATACGAACCCCATCATTGCTGGAATGATGAATTCAGGTCCACAGGAAAAAGGACGCATGCTATTTAAAAAATGGATGAAAGGTAAAAGGGCCATGACATATATTTTTAAGATGCTGTGACTTAACCATGGAATATTTCTTCATTGCTCATGCTGGGAGATAATGAGCTATGTTTGCATCGTAAGTGTCCTGAAGGATAGTTTTTCCATTTCAAATGAGAACCTGAAAATATTATGTAACTGACCTTCCTGGGAAACAAGATGACTTTGAAAATAAATTTATTCTACACAACTTAAAGACAAGGTCTTAATGAATGGCTACTCATATGGTTTATATTGTATTTTTTCAATAGATACTAGTACACTTGTCAAATAATTGCATTGTGTATAGACAGCTCAGTGAACACTTAAAGTTTCTGAGTGTTAATGAAAACTAAACAAATACAAAAATACTATATACAATTTTCATTGATGATAACTGCTGGGCAATTATAGACCTGCTTCTTCAGCCTGAAAAAAAAAATCATTTTTAACACAAATTCAGTCCTTGAAATCATCACTGCAGAAAAAAACATAAGCAAAACACTGATGTCTTTGCTCACATCATTTTGGAGTGAAACCCTTAAAGCTGTCATCTGTGAATATGGAAGACAATCAAATTCATGAATGTGAAACAAAGATTAATCTTATTCCTGATTGGAATGGTGGGTAAACTGTTTGCATTAGAAGGAGCAGGGCGTGAGAACAGAAGGGAACGATAGCATGCCTTTAGACAGAGAAATAAAGACTGTCTATTGCTCTAATTTTATATATGATGGCTCACTTGCTCTCTTCTGGGTTGAATATGTGCCACCAGCCACAGTTGTATAAATCAAGCTGCCTGATCAGCACTTCCCTTGAGCAGCAATTCAATCGATACATTTGATTTTAATTCCAGGAAGTCTTTGTTTTTAAAGATTCTAAGAATCTATCCCACTTTTAGGATTATGTGCCAATCATATAGTCCTAGTGACTCAATTAAGGAAATTAGAAATTTAAATCTAATAAAGTTTTGGTTTATATGAAATAAATATGAATACCTTTCTCAAGAAGCTACAAACTGAAATTTGATCTAAATGGTCTGAATTACAACTTTAATGGACATGCAATACAAAAATATACCATGAAATGAAGTAATGCAAAAACTAGTCACATATTCTTGAAGCTTTTATTTTGTAGTTTGAACAAATCATGAACAATTACATAGCTTCTATATGTATTTCACATTGCCTTTTACTTTTTATTAGGAAAAAAGACTGATTTAAGTATTTATTTAATTAGATTTCTTTTTTACAATAGTCTTCTATTCAGAGTCTACTTAAATTTAAGAAGCATTCATTTAGAACTCCCAGCTGCTCTGCATCCTGAAACATCTGGAAAGAGGAAATAACCTAGAGGTCCTATAAACCAATTAAGAAAAAAGAGTAGTAAAACATAATCAGATTTTGTTTTATCCTTTGTCCAATATTAGCTAATTTGATTTAAATTATCATTTTTTATAAAGGAAAACATAAATCCCACAGTTTCTTGTTAATGTTTAGGTTATTTTTATGTGTTTGTTTTCATCTTAAAGTGTTTCTTTATAGGGAGAAAAATAATATGGATGCCAAAATTTGTATATTCATTCAATTACCATTATTTTTAGCAGGACTGGGTTGTTGAAATTCTGCACATTGTGAACGTCTTTAGGACTGATGCTTGGTTGGCTCCTGGGATACAACCTCTAATAATATTATGAAATACTCTCTGTATTTTAGGCTTTTTGGATCTTTCTCAAAAATATGTCTAGGTAAATTATAGAAATTTAAGCCTATCTATTAAATGGATTTAAATAACTCTTAACCAGAAAATTTATCTTAGGAAATATACACCAACAGTATATAAGTGTTATCTGAAAATTGGCTTTCTTTTTTTAGAAGATATTGTAATTTTAGTTAAACTAAGTAATATAAAAGCAGAAAATAACAAACTCAAAGATGTGTCAAGTTAATACTATAATATAATTGAAAACATTCGCAAATATAAATTGAAATATGAAAATCTCTACTTCTCCTCTGCCAAATGTACACATGCACCTGTACAGAAGATTTCTTCTCCATCAATTTCAAAATTAATGCTCAGGGCTCTAGACTTGAAATGTAAATCCTAAGGCCACATCATACTGCCAGAGCATCAGCGTAGCGCTGAAATGGTACTGGCAACTATTTCACTTATTATGTAGCAAAATGAGACCCAGATACAGTGACTTGTTTATGGTCAGTTACAATGGGCAGTAAGTAACATCTGTATAGAGGTCTCATATCTACTATTTATCCATTTATTTACCTGTCCATCCGTCCATCCATCCATTTCTCCTTCTATTCATTATCTGTTTCAAAATATAATTCAAATCCATTTCCCCAATAAAATCTGTCTCTATGTTTAAATCTTTCTTGTCTTGCCATAAAATATGAATTTTATCAACTTTGTATTTCTATTCCCATATTGATTTTAAGATAATCTTTATTGCCAATTTCTGCAAGAAAGGAACCTAGCAATTCGATAAGAGTTGTGCAGAACGTGTAGATCAACTTGGGGAACATTTAATGTTGATTCATGTTGAAGAACATAGCACAATCTCCCCTAGACATTAGCAAACATTCCACTAAGAAACAGGAACTCTTTCTCAATACCATGTGAATAAAATGAGCAAGTAAATCAGCCCCGGTTTGTAAAGGTGGGACATAACCTCAGTTTCTAAACAGCGGGTACACAAGCAGGCATTGTCAGATCCCAAGGAGCAGATACACAAGTGGGCATTTCCTACACATGGTATACATAAATATCTATATTTAAATCTTAGGCCAGGGGTTTTTCATCCTGTCTACCTGCTGCCACTTGTACGACAGTCAATTTTATGTCTGTAAATAGGAAAGGTCAAAAAAACTTGACTGCTTTCACTGTGTTACCCAGAAAGGTTCTCAGACTCTTTCTTAAAAAAATACAAGTCCTTCAACAGTCCTTTTTTAAGTCCATTTTATATGTTTTATGCCCTCACCCTCGTGTGACACATCCAATTTTATCCATTGGAAATACTCCTACAGTTTTTCCCCCATTGTATTGCTACATGGTGTTCAGTGCCATCATACTCAGTATTTTTCATTATTATAGCATATTTTTTATGCCCTAAAATATTGTCTTAGCACTTGGATATTCTTCACCTTTTAAAGACGGGATTTTTTTCCTGACTCATTGTTGGTTCAGCTTTGCCTCTTCCAGCACCAAATTGACGATGGTCTCCTGCTGAGAAAATTTTCAGCCTGCATTTGAAATTAAAATATTTCCCATCAGATGTTAGAGTTTATGAGTCGTTACAGTTTTTAACATTATCATTTGGATATTCATTGTTAAAATTGTCATTTTGATACATATTAAACAAGTTGTAGTAAAGTCAATGTGTCATATTATGTATTAAATATTTTAAAAACAGAGATATCTTTCATGTTGTATGTTCTCTAATTAAACTCTATGAATCTACTGTTATACATGAACACACATGCATGCTCACACATGTGTTGCACACACACACACACACATTTTCCTATCCGTAACTGTTAGCCAGGACCTGTGGGACAGGAGAATTAGACTTTCTTTCCCCATAGAGAGGAAGTCATGATACAATAAACCTTTTTTTTCTACTGTTCTTGGAAAAATGAGTGTCTTTTTCCTTCACAGAGTGGTAATGATGTACTAGGTTAAAGGGTAACACTTATGTGTTTTCTATTTAACAGAATGGATAAAATAGATTTACTATGTCAATAGCCGCTCACAAGAGCCAGGGATGTATTGATTTCACCATTAGGGAGACCATGGCTACAAATGGAATCTTAACTTCATTAAGCTTAAGTAAGCGCATTACCATTACCCCAGACCCATCTGTCTTTTTCCATTGGCTGACCACGAGTATCAAGTGGGATGTAATAGAAATCACAGCACTTGTAGTACAGTATAAGAGCAAAGGCATTAGAGTCCAAGTGCCCAGGTGCAAATTTAGTTTAATGTGGACTAGCAGTGGAACTTAGGTATGCTAGTCAATGTCTCCGGGCTTCAGTTACCTCTTTCATAAAATAAGAATAGTAACTGTGTCTGCTTCCTAGAGTTGTGGTTTGGATGCAATGAGAGATTGCATGTAATATTATCTTATATCAAAACTATTAACATAATAATTATAACTATTTTTATTATTATTCATAATGGGTTGTTATATCCATTTTGATAAATTTAGGAAGGGAAGATTAGACTGTTTGGCTTGGAATATCTTTGACAGTCCATTACTGCATTTTAATAGAAGGTGTTTATTGAAAGTCAGGATCCATGTATGGCTATTTCATGAGGGAAAGTGTCTGTGCATGTTGTGGCATTAGGGTTCTATGGCAAAGTGCACAGGTGAGCTAACTTACCAAGGGGGAACACAGAGAAACTACAACTGATGGTTTCAGGTTTTAGTTAAAGACTTGATTGATACATAGAGTCAAATTACCCTAATCAGCATGGAGACATAGGTAGGTTTTTTTTTTTGAAAAATGAATTATTTTTGGATTGTCTACAGCTCATTAACTTATATTACTCAAAGGAACCTATAATGAAGGTCCTGCATGTGGCTATCAAACTATTGTTTACATCTAGAAGCAAAGGGAACGTAAAAGAAAGGAAGGACTTGGATCCATCCAAGAACACACACAAAATGAAATATACAGCCAACTTAAGGCAAAGGAATCATCAGATGTTACTTGCATCTATCTGAAGGAAATGGATATATATATATATATATATATATATATATATATGAGACAGAGCAGTATCCCATAATACAGATAAAGAAGAAAAGGCTATTAATGCTACCTATGAAGTGGAATAAATTGCTCAACACTGAAAAAATTAAAATTCAAAAATTAAGAGAAAGAGCGTTTCTCTGAAATCCAAACATTTCTATTTAGCTGTCTAGGGTAGTAGCTATGGATAGGTAAATAACAATCTCAGTACAAAGAACTGCTAAGGGTGAGTCCACAGTTGGGGTAAATGTAGAAATCAGGGAGCAACCTCTCTTACCCTCTCTTAGAAGAAGATTTATTTTTTCTCAGCTCCTTATTTTCCAGAATAAGAGATAGCAGAAAATACAAATCGTATGTTTAGAGAAGAAGGAGGAAGAAGAGGAAGAAGAGAAATCTTATGATCTCAACGAATATAAAACGAATGGAAAGAAGGACAAGTGTTCAGAACGATTATGAAAAATGCATGGTGAAAAGATATCTTACAGTGTTGTCTTATGTATATAATAGAAGATATCTTGATCACGTGAAGAAGGTGGGAGCTAGATTTACTGGCAGAGTCCACATTCAGTCAGCATAGAGTCTACACTTATTCAGCACCATAGTGAGAACTACCATGTTTTTAAGGTTCTCACATGAATTGGAAACAGAGCTCCTTACTAGATGAGAATATTTATATTTCATTTATGTATTGACACAATTTCACAAGCCTCTAGTGTCGATGGTTCATTCTGAAAGCCAATGAAATTGAAAGTATAAACTTTTAGAGTAAGATTTTTATAGGGTCTACTGGAATCTTAGTATTTTAGTGGAAGTCAATCCAATCTTGTCATTGAACTTTAACTATGAAAAAAAAAAATACTCTGCTTTTATCCTGTTAAACAGAAAATATATAAATAATAACTAATCCTGGACTTAAGTAGTTAGTTACAGAATGTCATAAAAGTGGAGTGAGTCATTAGCAAGTCATACAAAAAGGACTGAAGGGGAAATTAGGGACTGTGTAATTAAGTAAGATATATAAAATGGGTGCTATAAAACATCTCATTTCAAACTAAATTATATGAGACAGTGGCTTTTGCTTCCAGGTTGGATATATTAGATTCCTGAAGGCCAACATTTCCTCTGTAATAGCTAGGACTAGCCAACTAAATTACAAAACCAGCAAGGATATGATAAACTAAAATTGTAGGGAGAAGACACATGCTCATGGTGAGCTGAGGGTCACTAGTGTTTTGTTTATAGGAGCTTATGGACAATTATGAGGGCTATTAAGATACTTATGTGGAAATGAGAAAAACACGGAGGCTTTTAGACATGAGAAGTGTCCACAACTGAACAACTAGTTTTCCCTATGAGACATTTAGGAAACACACTGGAAGTTGTGGGTACAATGATGCAAATTTTAGGTGGTGATGTGAAAATGCCTTCAGTCTCAAAGTTAAGAGTTCACAAAATTCTGGTGGAGGGAGTGAATTTGTATCAAATATGTGATGTCCCCTCAATAAATCTGCCACATTTGAAGCTCTTTGCAGTGAAAGCCCTACAGGGAAAGCATGAAATTCTTTCAGTACAAAACTAAATCTCATGCAGTCTTTCCTGTGTCAATAAAAGTTCTACCAGTTAATCAGAAGCCTGGGAGGAATATTCCAGGATAAACAAGATTGAATAAGTCTTATCTTCTCAGGAACTGGTTCTTTCTTTTTTTCTTTTTAACAGAGTGAAAATGGAGCTGAATCTTTTGAAAAGTGTCATCTAAATCCTCTATGGTTCTTTTATACAAAATTCCCAGTGCACATAGTATGTAAAGAGGTGTAAAAGTACGAGTGGTAATCAAGTAAAACAAAAAAAAAAATACTCAAATTCACAGATTTTATACATATATTTATATATATATGTGAATTTACTTAAAGTGCTTCAAGTGAACTATGACAAAATTAAGAAAAACCTAAAGAAAATGGAAATTTTCAACAGTTACAACAGAGCAATCTATTAAAAGATTCATATACTCATTCAGTAGTGGATTATAAAGTATTTAGAGTAGTGCCTCATGGTGTGCCTGACAATATAGCAGAGGATGCTAAGCTCAATGACAGAGCCATGAAATATATCCCAACGGAAGCACAAGAAAAACTGAAAAAACAAAAATGAAAATAAAACCAGTGTAAGGTACCTGTAGGGTAGAGTTAATAGTTCTAATATGTGTGTCATTGGCGCCACAAAAGGAAAGGGGAAAGAGAATAGCAGAAGGAGCGTTTGACAAAATAATGATTAAAATTTTTTCAGAAGTGATGAAAAGCATCAAGTCAGAGACAATTATCTCGGCTAACTTTAAATAGGAAAACAAAACCTATGCATACACACATGCAGATGTGCAGACATACATACATACATACATACCAAGACACAGTATAGTCAAGCTGTTGAACATCAAAAATACAGAGAACACTTTTAAAGTGGCCAGGGAAGAACAATATTAGTTTCAAAGAAAAATAGTAAGATTGATGGGTGACTTTTTGATAGAAGCTATGGAAGCAAAAGAGTAAATTTATGACAGAAAATAATCTAATTTATAGTTTTAGAGCTAGGAAAAATATCAGTTCCATGAATAAATACATTTTGGATACATTTAACTGAGAAAAATCATCACTAAAAGGAATACTAAAGGAAATTCTTCAGAATGAATTAAGTTATTCAGGAAAGAAGAATGGAAAGCACCAGTTCTTCAATACTCTGAGTTCTTGAGTCCTGGCAGGAATGAAACTTACAAAAACCAAGATGGAGATGTTTGTATTCAATCTAATGCAATTAAATTCACTTTACCTTTGTAAAAGCCGTAGGTCTAAGATTATAGAATATGCTATAAAATTTCTAAAGATATAATCATCTTTAAAATGTTTATTTCAAAATGTCAGTCACATGTATACAATCCTCATTGACTGCAACTCCCTTCAGATACTGTGCTGCACTGACTGTGCACCAAATGTGTGGGGAGGGCGGCTTGAGGCTTGTCAGGTAAAGACTTGGTGATTGCCTTTGGCCAGGCCTGAAAAATCATACATCGGTTTTTAGTCAGGAGCTGGGCTCCCCACAAATATTCTCATAAAGAGGTATGAGAAGTTCCTTAGGTCTGGATGCTACATAACAGAATATCCAGAAGAAAAAAAAAAAGGTTTTTTGTAAAGTAATTATATGATAACCAAAATAACATACAGTTAACCTTGAAGAAGTTTTGTATAAACTACAAAAACTATGGAAAATTAAAAGAAAGGATAAATATACAGAATTTTCCCATGTGATCCAAAAGCCTAACAATTAGAAATTCCAGAAAGTGATAAAACCAAAATTAGACCAGAGGACATTATCAAATATATAACTTTAGAACATATCACCAATGTAAAGCACACACAGTTGTGGATTAAAAGGACACACCAAGTGTCTAGCTGGGTGGATATAAATAATCCCGTACTGAGATACAGCATCCTCACATTTCAGGTCAGCTGATATCAAAATTAGATCCTCCACACTTCAAGCAAATAACAAAATGGGCTTAGTTTAAAATAAGGAATCAAAATATTCCAAACATTCTCAAAACAAAAATGGAAATTAGAGAGTGGGGATCTGTTTTCAAAATTTCAGAAATGTCAGCTGCAATTGGGGTAATCAATAGGATTCATAAGGTGCTAACAAGGTATGCTGCCGGGAGACTCCTAACAGCCACAGCATGTTTACTGTCAGTAGGGAAGGAAACCTTTAAGCGAGCAGCAGGGATACTGGAACACGCAAGCAGAGCTTCCTGCGTTCTCTGTAATTGTTGCGCAGGATTCGGATCCCTAACCCTGAAGATATGTGTGAGATATCTCAGTCTCAGGGAGGCTCAGGCTGCACGATGACAAGTAATAACTAAACCCAGGTGCAGAATGTCAAACAATGTATTTTCAATAAACAATGTAAATAAGCTAGAACTGAACACCTCCAAGGGAGTTTTGTAATGTGAACTTTTGTAACGTAAAATATGCTACCGCCATCACCAATACAGCCCACTCCTATCTTGCGCAAACCTCAGTGCCCTGGCTCCAGGTGGTGTGCAGGTTCCCGTGAGCCATCTGAACGTTAACCCACTGCTTACACATTATCTGACCTACAAATTCGTGCTTTGCTATAGGTATATGTGGAATTAAAATGTTTTTATATAGGCAAAACCTCATAGTTTGATCTTTATCAAGGAGCAATTGGAGAGACTGCTACATAAAAACTAAAGAATAGAAACAAAGTTAGACATTGGATTCAGAACAAAAAACTCAACACAAGATAAAAGTGAAGAAAATCCCCCAGATGACTGTGGGTGGAATTCCCAAAACGACAGCCAGGGGTCTGGCCTCGAGAACCAATTTTCCAGATTGAAGCAGATCTGGAGGCTCTGGAAGAGATTTGCTTAAAATGATAAAATTTATAAAATTCCTAATGTACTTACATATATTTGATGTAGTAGTGGTTTGAATTGTGTCCCTCAAATATCTGTCCAAGTTCTGACCCCTGATACCTGTGAATGCGACTTTATCTGGAAGTAAGGTCTTTGCAGGTGTAATCATGTTAAGAATCTTGAGATAAACTCGGGCATCTTTATAAGGGAAAGGAGAAAGAGACTTGAGACATAGAAGCATATAAAAGAAGGTCATGTGAAGATGGAGGAACAGATTGGAGTTATGCTGCTATAAACCAAAGAACACTAGGAGTCATAGCAGCTGGAAAAAGAAAAAAAAAGTTTCTCCCCTAGAACCTACAGAGGGTCATGGCCCTGCTGACACTTTAATTACAGATTTCTAGCCTCCAGAAATCTGAGGAAGTTTCTGTTATTTTCTGACACCAAGATTTTGGTAATTTGTTATAGCAACTTTAGGAAACTGAAACAGATGTATACAGAAACTAAGCAAACAAAATCATGATAATCATTGTCCGCAGAAATCAAGAATTTCTGCCAAAAAAAGAAAATTATATTATCAAATACTCTACGACTTACATGTAAGTAAAATTGAGATTGTCTTAATAATATAAACGTGGAATACTAATCTATCATTTAATAAAAATTTTAAGCTGACTATACTTGGGTTGTGGGGAAAAGGGAACTATGCTTGAGTGAAATAGAGTTGGACTGAAATGGAGTAGTCCAGACTTTCAAAACTTGGATGTGAGAGATAACAATTGCAAGGTTTAGAAATAATCAGATCAGTGAAGTGTGTAATGACCAAGATTGACAAAAATTAGTCATAAAATCTTTGGAGGACTTAAAATAAAGTCAGATGGTTAAAGATGGCTCTTAAATTTCTACTTGATTAGCCAGATGATGGCAATACTATGTACTTAGAAAATCTTTAACCGCTTTCGTTGGTATGTAGGTCTACTGACTGGAGTTTTGAGTGATACTTTTGTATAAATCGCAACCATATTTCATCGTCTAAGATTTTGGTTTGATTCATTACAATATAATGTAACAAAGCAAGACACTTGAAAAGTAATATTCAACTTCAAAATATTTTAAATATTTATATCTTTTTTAGATTATTGTTCCTCAACCTTTTTTTAAAAATTATTTTCCTCCTAAGGATACTTTGTAGATATTTTTCCTAATTTCCCCATGAAATTCTAATAGCAAATATATACTACTGTTTATCTGTTTAGGTATAGTGGGCATAATTTTTGCTTTATAAGTAAAATATTATAACTTTCTTCACATCGTCCCAAGCACCAACAATCACACCCTTAGTAATGCTATTATTGTCACTGAAAATACAGTTTTACAGTAGTCTTCCCTATAATAATTACCTAGAATTTTTGATGGGAGCTATTCATCTTTATGGAGTCCTAATAATATGACAATTTACCTAAAAAATGAATTCTACCTTTGGTCTTATATTCAATTGTTTATATAACTCCCTATTCAATTGTTTATGTAATACATAAATTAAATCATTTTTATATTGATAATATCAAACACAACTAACATAAACTGTTTTAGGAAAAAAGCAAATGATTTGGTAGGAATATAAAAACTAAGAACTCATCTACAAAACAGAAACAGATTTGCAGACATAGTAAACAATCTTATAGTTACCAGGGAAAAGGGGTGGGAAGGGATAAATTTGGGAGTTTGAGTTTTACAAATGTTAGCCACTATATATAAAAATTGACTTAAAAAGTTTCTTCTGTGTAGCACAGGAAACTATATTCATTAACTTGTAATAACCTTTAATAAAAAAATGAAAACAAATATATGTATGTATATGCTTGACTGAGACATTGTACAGTACACCAGAAATTGATGCATTGTAATTGACTGTATTTAAAAAAAAAAAACTAAATAAATATTCAGTATGTTGTGGCCATCTAGCATGACATCTTTTTCCCACTGATTGGACAACTCTAGTTAATTGACTAATCTATTAATTGGCTATTAATAATGGAAACTTCCACTGTAAACATGTTATTCGCCTTGGATTCACTTATGTGTGTGTGCATGTTTATTTGTGTATACATGTGTGTGAGAAGGAGTGGCTTACTTACTGTGTAAATGTAGCATATTTGAGTGGCCCCAAATCAAAAAGAGTTGATTGAGAATTGACTGATATTTATTACTTTGTTGATGTTGTTTTTCAATTAGGAAATTAACAAGAATACCTTTGTCAAAGAAATATTTCAATACTGATTCACACTTACTGGATTGGAGACATAAATTTCAATTGTAATCCTAAAAATTCCCTTGATTTAGTTTATCATAGACATACCTTTTAAATAAAAATTTATTATCCTTAAATGATTGAGAATAAATATGTAAAGTTACTTTTTTTATTTTAAAAACAGCTACAACTTATTCTATAATAAGAAAATGTTAATTTTGCTTGAGTTATCTGACACAAGAGTTATCACAGTCATAGCTTAAACTTCTTACATACATTCCCTTTTATACAAATGAGCTGCAAAACAATGACTTTTCACATATTCTATTTAAGGAAATCTTTCAATGATAAAATTTTCTCCTACTTTATTAGTTGTTGAATTTAAATTAGACTTTTATCAACTTATTTTTCATTCTCCATATTAGTGCAGCAGAATTCAGACAGCTTAATATATCACAGTATTAGTGAAGATCTACATAGTTCCATCACGAATGGCTGGTGACCTGTCACAATGGTGCTGTATATTCAACAGAACTCATACTGGGTTTTATACTGTTAGACATATATCTGGAATTCAGACTTTGGAAGTTACACATCATTATTGTATAACATTACAATAAAAGTAAAATCACATTAACTTTACAAAAAAAAAGCCATTGATATATGAGGAAAGAGTTTTTATACCAATGCAAAAAATAGTAAATAAACAAATAGGGAGAGTATAAGAGAAAAACTTCTTTATTAATAGAAAATTGAACAAGGGAACTTTATATCTTTATATATAAGATTTGGAATACATCCCAGATTTCATTCACATTTATAAAGCACATTAAGCCCTGTCAAAGCAGGACAATTTGTCTTCTCTAAGTGGTCTCTGTTTACAATGGATTTTACTTCTACTCCTTCTAATGACTCACTGAAAAAGGTTACAGAAGGCTATTGGAAAGGTTACGTAAAGAAGCTTTTCTGATCATCCATTTTAAACAGGAAAAGAGAAATAAAAACAGAAAACAGGTCATGCCATTACTTAAAAGGCTCAACAAAAATGTAAAACAAGAGTCCATGATACCTTTCTAATATTAAGTATGCACATAAGGTACCTTTTGAATAATTGGGTCTTATGCCTTCTTTTGTTATCATATTTGTGATAGAAATAGCCAATAAATCCCACTTCACTGGAAAAAAAAAAAGCATGTTTTTCATTAAATCCATCAAGTCTCGGGTGTATCTGTGTGTGTGTGTGTGTGTGTGTGTGTGTGTGTGTGTATCTATTGTCTTCACAAAGGTAAGTGATTTAGTTTTTGGAAAAGGAGAACGCCATTGATTTTCTTCAACTTTGGTTTAGAAACTCTAATCCACACGGTAACTAGCACTATGCGAATTTTCCACTATTTTCCAAATTAAGCAAGGAGTATATATGCCCTCTCTCCTTTCCTCTTGTTTAAAAATGAAAAAGAAACAGTCAGTCTTGACGGTCTCAGTTTCTTCCTGTAACAGACAGTAGGATATAAAAGTGAGAGTTACAAGGCTCTCTGCTGATAGTGGCAAGCTGTACAAGCAGTACTCTTTGTTCAGTAAAATAATCCGGCCATGAAAAATGGACACGATGTCTACACTTTTATCTTTATTTTGCTATATGCTAACGGCCTTATGCCACTGTATATACTTTTATATGCACTATGGTAAATTTAGTCACACACATAAAATTGTGAAATGAAGTGGTGTGAAAAAAAAGGGAATAAAGGTGCTGACCAACACAAGATGGAGGAACATATGCTAAGGAAAATGTAGCCTGAAGTAAACTGTTTGAGTTGCTGTAATAATCACTACCCACAAGTGGAAACCATTATCACTGGTCAGTAAAAATGATTTAAACTATTTAAAAAATTAAAAAAAAAAAAACCCTGATAGTATGCAATAGAGAAAGAAAGCAATTTTTTTCTTGTTTACCAGACTTTCACCTAATTTTCACTTCTAGTATTTGCTTTTTTCCTCTGATGAAGATAAATTGGAAAGCCATTTCATCCAGGTGAATTGTTTCCACTCTTTGTAGGTAGGCGTGTAAGTGTGAGTTATAATGTTCCTGAATACATCTTAATAATTTCTTGATTTTTCTTTTCATTGTATTGTGTGTGTATGAGAGGGGGAGAGAGAGAGAGAGAAGTGTGAGGGAATTGAAGACGGTAGAGCAGAGAGGAAGGGGCATTTGTTGACCACAATGTTCAAGAAACAGCATCTCTCAACCATCAATTCATTTATTTTCATGGAATCTATATTTTATAAATTTCAGTTGAGAAAATGAGTTTCACGTGGGTTAAGCAACTTCTTCTAAGGTACTTTGTACTCATTAAATCAATTCAAGTACCCTGGGCTTTCTGCCTTATCAACTACATTTCACTCAAGGTGAGTTTGTTAGAACATCTAGACTAGCAATAAGTTCTTTCTGTGGAACATTGTATTCAAAGTTGAAGGAGTTTAACAATAGGTTTATTTTTTCAAATATATGCTTTCTATTAAAGTATGGCCTTATGAAAAATACCATGAACATTTTGTTATTTAGAAATAAGATTACAAATCTCAAAAATACTATTTGCTAAAGTTGTAATGATGTGGTTGTGAGAACCTACTAATTTTAGCTGCTGAAGATGCTGTTGTTATCACAGCTGACCACAACCCCATCATTGTGTTGTTCACAGGTAGTTCCCCCATATCCCCCTACACTTCTTTGTCTTGTCTTGCTCTTGATTTATATCTAAGTTAATATTCCCCCATTCCCTCAATAATGTTTGGAAGCTGAATTTCATTCTCATTTGCACAAAGGTAAATGGCAGTAATATGCTACATGTCAGTTTCTTCAAATGAATTGTAATAGGTTCCTGATGAAAGTTCATAAAAATCTCTTTTGATATTACACTGATATCCTTTTCATTATGCATTGTCACTAAGCGATGATACGATAATTCTTGATCTCAACTGAAGACCTGACTTTTCCTAAAAAAGAATGCATGAAACTAATTGTCATTCAGAAATTAGGTTATTAAGAATATAGTCAGAAATAAAGGACTGTATAAGGAATGGGAATCATGACTTTTGAATCCAGTTTGCAATTATTTCTATATTCATCTAATATTATTCCTTAAAACAGTAGCAAAGATAGTTAACATATTAGAGTTGACTATTAAAATTGTATGTAAAATAAAACATAGCTAATATAAAACATAACTGAAAACCATACGTTTTTACATAATTTGATTGGAATATATTTCTAAGCAATTGAAAACACACACGCAATTTATATGAATTTTATATCTTCCTGTGTATATATAATTTAAATATTGTTATAATACTGTACATGTGTACACATATTAAAAACATATTCAGATATGTATGTACAAATTATATCATCCTAAAGATACTATGGTTTTTATTATTTCCTTCATTTTTAAATACATCTTTTGTCATTTAAAAATATACCATTTAAGAAATCATGAAAATATATAGATTTGCCTCAGGACTAATACATGTAAACAGAAAAATCACATGAGAAATATCCAAAGCAGACTATATTGGGGCAAGAATCTAGTTTTGAAATTGTGATAGTGGGTAACCTTTGTGTGCATGCCTTTTCAGTTTCACAAAATAAATTCATTTGATTTTGGAATCCCACCTCACTACCAACAGATCAACCTATTATATAAATCGGGTCTAGGGAGGTTCCCCAATCTACTGAGGCTTTCGGTTCTTGAGTTTAAGGTGTAGGTTTTAGGTGCCACTTTCACAGGTTTCAGAACAGATTCTAAAGATCAGAAATCTAGAGATGTCCTGGTAATGGCCAAGTTCTCTGGAAGGGAATAGAAAAAAACCAAAACCAAACAAACAAAAAAACCCACCATTCTGAATGCTGTGTGAAGAGGTTCCGCTGGCCCGGTTGAGTAGATGTTGCCAGCACCTACGGAAAACCTGTCCCATTCCCCTGCACCATACTGGCTTGATGGAAGTCCACCATTGTGTATACATTACTTACAGTTTTGCTCTTAATTTGTGTCCTGTCCTGCTTTGATGAGTGGTGGCCGTCTCTAAGAAATATGAAGGCACCTCAGAAATAAGAGGCTCCTCACCAGCCTCAACAGAGAGGTCTCTCATTGCCAGGCATGGCCAGCACTGAGCTCTCTGAAAAAGAAAATCACATTTAATAGTCGTAACTTGCCACTTGTCCAATGTACATATGGAGGGTCCCAGTAGTATGGATGCTAAGGCAATCTATGCTTTCTGATATGGGTAAGTCAAGAAAGATCAGAACTACCTGAAATGAAATCTGAAGAAGAAAAACTTGAGCAGGGACCTCTTCTTATGCCTAAAAAAAAAAAAATCACATAACAGAGCACTTAGGTAGATATAAAAGGATAGTGTATAGACAGATAAAAACAAAAAACAATTATAAAAACATTTCATGAAAATAAAAATGACAATGGACGCTTGAAAAGAAAATTAAAGATGCTGAAATTTAGTTGCAGGAATTATAGCATAGAGCAAAAATATGAAGATATCAAAATCGTGACAGAAAAGAAAGAGGTATTATAATGTAATACAACATTGTTACCGACAGACACACTGTTGTATTTCTTGTAAAACTGAAATCTGTGTCTTCTGCACAGCAACTCATTTCCCTCACCCCCAAGCCCCTGGCAACCACCTTTCCATTGTGTTTCTATGAGCTCGTGTATTTCAGATTCCTCAGATACATGGAATTATGTAGTATTTGTCCTTCTGTGACTGGCTTATTTCACTTAGCATAATATTCTCCAGGTTCATCTCACGTTATTGTTTAAAAATAAATGCAAAATTTGCAAGAATAAGTTGCAGGATTCCAAGTCTATTAAAACTAAAAAGAAGGACAAATAGAAATCTGAAGGTCCGGTGTTATTTGTATTGGCGTGGGTCAGAAAACAACGGTAACAATAATGACAACAAATTAACATGATTTGGATTCAGAGATTGCTTTTTCCATTAAAAATTCTGGACATATTGCAGCACTGAAAGGCTCAATGCACATATCTGTATGAGAGGCAGAAATGCCTTTCTAAAATTGCATCAGACTGTGCCACTCTCTTGGTTTTAATTTTCTATGGTTTTCATAACCCACTCTTCTTAGCTCATCCTGAAGAAAGACCAGTTTTTAGTTAAGTACTTGCACCTCCTCCCATCCTAACCAGAATGTTTCTCAGTTCAGGCCCAAGAACATACCAAGAATGTTGCCTTCATGTTTAGAATACGTGAGACCCTCCCACTCTACAAATACTCTCTTTCCTCTTTGCTCTATTCCTATGTACTCTTGAAATATTAATTCTACCATCATCTCTAGAAAAATTTCCCAACTAAATTTAAATTAGTTAATTTTCCTGCTGATGGAAACTCTTGTATCTATCTCAGATACAGAAATTCCACATTATTTTAGTTAATCATTCTAAAATATTTTTCCTCCAACCAGACCATCAACATAGTGGTAGCATTTTAATTTCAATTCATTTTCCTATCTATATCACATTAAATATAATTTGGAGCACCATAAAATGTTAAAATTAATTGTTCAGTAAATAAAGTATAATTGAGAAGGCTTTACTCCCCTTAATTTTTGTGCTGATGTTATTCTTTATTTTGTGGCCTAGGGCAAGAAAATATTCAGGATCAGTTGATGCACTATGCCTTACCAATAATATTTCTCACTAATGATGGAATTTAGGAAATGAGAGAAGCTGCATCTTGTATCCTAAATGCATTTCAGTGCTGGGAAGGGAAAGCTGACATGTGCCATTCTTACGTCAGTGTTTATGAAGATGTGGGAATCAAAAAAGGCTTTTATTAATGTAAGAAAGAAAAAAACCCCTTATCTTTTGGCTAGGCTTGAGGTGTGGATTGGAGAAATGGAGAAATAACTGCATCATGGTGTACATGTGTGTGTGTCTCCGCATAGGTGCAATTCTCAGTTTAGGAAATATTTCTTAACATTCTTTATTTCATTATTCAATCCCAAACAAAGAGCCATTTTAAACATTTATTTCCTAATCCCCTTCCCAACATGAAATTAATTCCAGAAATACACTCTACATCTTTTTATGCATTGTGGTCCAAATCACAGTGACATATTTGCATTTCTGTAAGCAATTTTGACCTCCTTATAGACAAATTTGACCCTCTTGAGAATAGGTAATTTAGAAGCACAGTCATAAGGTTATATTTAGAAATAAAATTGAAGTCAGGCAGATACAGACATGAATTGTATAGGCACATGAGTCTGTAAATAGAAATTGTGAATATGGATTACTATTTTAATAATTTTCTATCATTTTAATTTAAATTTTGAAAATGACTGATGCTCTATTACAAATAAGAAATTTCACTTAAAAGGAAAATTTCTATTGTCCTGAAATTATCTGCTTTCTAGTTACTTATCATATATCAATTAGTTTAATAATTTGTGAAATATTTTTTCTCTCAGAGGCTGAGTATATTCATATGCAAATCTGTAAGAATAAAACGAGGCTTCCAGAGTAGTTATGATTACTAATTCATCAAATTGTAAAATATGTGAAGTAGCATGGGGAATCGCATGTGGTAAGTCTTCAGCGACTATTAAATGAAGATGAAACTTAAATCATCCCTAAATATGACTTGAGTGCAGGAATAAGAACTAGCATTTACTGAGAAATTTCTACATTTCATGCACCACTCTTAGTACTAGATCTATCTCACCACAAAGAATGACAATAGAGGTTAAAGCTTGAGTTTCCAGAGTTTAATAAGGAAACTAACAAGCTAAGAGCTCAAGAGAAGGCACCTAGCAGAAAACATTTCTCATTGTTAAGTTCACTGGAGAGTGACAAGATTCAGCTCCATAGCAAGTGGCCTGAAATAAAGTCATAAATGGTAAGGCAAGCTCTCATAAGTGATGGCCACCTGATCCAGCTGCCAGTGTTGCCAAATTTTTAAGCAAAGTATGATTAAACCTCCAGTAGACTTCTGTCTGTAGCAATGGGTAGAGCTAATCAGAACAATTCTGAATACCTTTGCATTGTTTTTTAGGAAAAAAAATTAAGATCAAAATTGAACTCCCAGTGGAATCATGTAAAGGAAACTCATACTTAGCACTATGTAGTCATGTGTTCATGGATTCACTGATCCATTTCCCTCTCTCTGACTTTCTCATTCTCACTTCCCTTTCTCTTTCTCTCCTTTCCTTGTCAAAGGCTCAAATTTAACTTTGTTTTACTCTCCCAACTTAATGGCTGCTCAGCTATTTATTTGTCCGCATATCTATTTATTAGTCTATATAGATATTATTTTATGCATTAAAATTACTTTATAATTTTGGAACATAAGGGAGATTTTAGCTCATGCTTCACTTGCATTTTTATATAGAATTTTGCCAGGGAACCATGTTCTTTGGCAAAGAAAAAAGACCTCCATTGCACCTTAAAATGTGAGCAACGTATGTTCCTATAAATATACAACTCCAATAAGTTGTTATTTTTAATGTGAGATCAGTTTATCTTCATTTATTATATGATTTAATATATTTTTGCTACTATATTTGCAAATTGTTTTGGGACTTTTATGCTTAAATTTCTCCTGCATTCTTTCCGCTTTTACTTTTGCTCAGCTTCTCCAGTTATTTCTAAGATTTGGCTTTTTATGTTTATCAATGATATTTAATTCAATAAATATTTGTGATTGTTTTAAAATCTTTACTGATTTTATTTTCAGGAAATCCTTTTTTTTAAAGAATTTTATTTTAAAGAAAATCCTTTTTTTAATGTAATAAATCTCATCTTGAATGTCACTTTGTTTAACATTAAGATCAACTCTTCTTTCACCTTTGTATTCTTGCAGAGTTAAAACTGAGTTAGTGTCCATCAACACGTTCTCAGTTTTGACTGGTTGGTATCCATGCTATATCCCTGTTAAATATTTCAAATATCACCAGCAGTTCAATGCATATTTATCACTTATAAGGTTATTTTAATAGTTTGTACTCCATATGTTAAAATTTGTGAGTATTTTAAATAAGAAACTTTACTTTTATAAATATTACTTACAGTGTCTCTGTCTTGTATTGTCTATATTAGATTTCTGCTTCTAGGTTTTCTAGTTTCTTTCATTTAAATTTATATTTCTTTTTTTGTGTGTGCTCCACCATTAGAGTGATTCTTTCTATATTTCTTTGTTTTAATGAGTTGAAATGAATAAATTTTTTCCATTCTATTGATCCTTATATTTATCAAATAAATAAGTGAGCATGTAAGTGAAAAGGAGCTGAAAATTATAGAACGGTGTGAACACAATATAGCTCTATATGTAGACAGAGGATATGCAATTATATGTCAACAATTTTATTTTACTTTTAAGGGAAATTACATGAAAAATTGCTTCAGGTATTCTATTGAAGGCAAAAATATATTTATGCTCCACATGCCTGGGTATCTTTTCAAAGGAAGCGATAAAGGGAAAGAGAGAGAAGGACCGACAATAAACAGCTCACAAAGCTAATCATTAAGGTACCACTGAGTGTAGATAAAGTTTTGGGTTCTTAGCCACACTGATTTGGTGTTTTGTCAGAAGACCAGTGCTTTTCAGATTCCCAATTGGTTTATTCCTGCTTAAACCTCTTAGAAAATACCTCCACTTTAATTGTGAAGGGGACAGCTGAACAGTCACTTTTAAATATGTTTAGCTGTATGTTGTATTTACATTTAGAAATATCTCTTTTCATTCAGAGTAAGAAATAGATAATGATGAGAAAAACATGTTTTTCAAATGTTTCATAAACAAAAATATAAATTATTTAGAATGAAGTTTTGCTCAGTTTAAACAAAACCATTTAAATCCTTGATTTAATTTCAAATACTTCCTCCTACTTAAACGTAAGCTGTGTGAGGATAAAGACTTTGACATATTGTCCACAACACTTTGAATAAGGCCAGGTACATGTGAGATTCTCAAGGCACATATAAAGTGAATATGTAGAGAGTGGATGATAGAATCAAATACTCATGACTCACGGAAAATGATAGAATATTTGGAAAGAAAGGGGATGGGAGAGGAGAGCAAAAGAGAAAGGGATTAAGGCAGAGAGAAAGGGTGGGAAGGAAGAAGAGAAGAAAGGTAAAAAAGAAAGGAAAGGAGGGTTGAAGGAAGGAAGAAATAGCATTATGAAATACATTTTATTTTGTTTGGAAAGATGTTATATTATATACAGAATTCAAAAACGTCAAGCTGAATTTCTTTTCCCAGTTGGAACAAAAAGGATTCTTATGCCAATTTCAAATTGAAATCTCTTTTCAGTTCTCCAAACAGTTGGTAACCTGAATGTTCGTAATTTGAATAAAAAGTAGGATGATTTCCAAGGAGGAATTGAGATTTTAAAATTCAGGTCTCTCAAATGGGAATAGGAGAGCAGTTCTCTGTTTGTGAAATGCATTGCCTGCTGTTTTCATTAAACACTAACTGTACTTTTTTTTTGAAACTCGTGCCCCGTAAAAATAGAAAGGAAAAAAAAAAAGATCAGACAAATTCAAGTCAAACAGTTGGAGTTTTTGGTATAGCTGTCGTATTTTACCAAAATGTCAAGTACCTAAATGCAGACAGTTTATGTTCACTGCTATTTTAAGAGCGACAATCCTTGGACGGAAGCTGGTTTTGATGAAAGTAGTGCACACTACCACGTCCTCAGGAGCTGAAAGAACTCACCCGTAGGAGAAGAATAAAAGCAATGAAAGCACCTGCTCTGAGCCAGAGAGGATGCTGTCTGGAAGTATAAGCTGTTTTCCTCCTTAGCTATGCCATCTGAACCACTTAGTGAAGAGCACCAAGCAAACAAATCGTGTTAGATCACAAGATACAGCAAAGGCAGAAAATTCAACAAACATATTTAAGGAGTGTTTCGTTATTCACATATTTTCAATGAGATTTGCAAAAATTCTATCTGATCACATTTTTACAGTTTACTTTTTCAATGAATTGAAATGTTCTAAGTTTCATTATGAAATGATAATAAGGTAGTTTGCAAGAGTTGATTACAAACTATTAAAGCATGTTTCCAAGGTCTTTATTTTCAAAGAAGTTTTGTAACTTTTAAAAAATTATTGACAAAATTCAATTCTTGCATTTGTATGCTATTTAAATTAGGGTAACATATTCTCATCTGGAGATCTGGATGAAATATATGGGAGCCAACAGTTTAAAAGTAAAGGAATCTTTTTGCTGTTGATCTTGACAGGTAGAGTAGACTTGGGAGATCAAGTATCCAGTTTCCACTCCAGGGTTCTTATAAGTCAAAAGATCTAGACGTTTATAATAGTACCTCTCAGATACTCTCAGACACAGTCTACCCTCATTGCTCTCTATTTGAAAATGAGCCTACTCAAAACCCAGAATCAATACACGCAGTTCTTTCATGGTCATCGGTGGATCTGTGTAGAGTGGGTGAGTCACCTGACATGCTAATTTTCCAGCTGAGTTCCAATAAGGCGATGTTCTGCCTTCTTATAAGAAGCTCTTATAAGCTCTCATATTGTAAATAAGCATCCTTTTTGCAATCTAATTAGTGACATAGTTTGTTTTTTTGCATCTGTATGCTTTCTATGGTGATTTTGTTTAACATGACCCCAACTATAATGTTGACATGCAGTCTAGCGTTTATGAGCACAAAGTGATGTGTCTTACAGAGAAAATATTACACTCTCTGTTTGTTAAGGTATGTGTTATAGTGTTGTGAGCCATGAGTTCAATGTTTATGAATCAGCAACATACATTAAAAAGATATCTTTAAAGAGAAACACAGATAAAACAATGTTATGTATTGAATGTTTGACTAAAACATTCTGACCAGAAGTCACAGAAAACTAACCTTTATTTTCCCTAGGAGCGATGGCTTAGTGTTCACTAATTCAGTGTTTGCAGCAAAATTCTGGAACATAACTATTATGAACAAACAGAATTAACTATATATGTAATATAATATGGTATATATAGTAACAATAGCAAACATAAGTTAAATATAAATATTTGCGACTTACAACTGTTAATTTTATTCTATGTGTCAACTGGACTGGGCCACAGGATAGCCAGATATTTGGCCAAACATTATTTTGGGTGTGTCTGTGAGGGATATTTCTGGATTGGGATTAACATTTGAATGAATAGACTGAATAAAGCAGATTGCCTTCCCCAAGGTCAGTGGGCCACATCTAATCAGTTGAAGACCTGAACAGAACAAAAATCCTCAGTGAGAGGGAACTGCTTCTGCTTGACTGCTGTGAGCTGATACATCTGTCTTTTCTGGCCTTAAGATGTGGACTGAAACACTGGCTCTTTTTGGGTCTCAAGTCTGCTAGCTTTCAGACTGGAATTTACACCATCAGCTCTCTGTATCTCAGGCCTCTGGGCTCAGACTAGAACTACGTACAGACCCTCCTGGGTCTCCAGCTTGCAGACAGCAGATCTCAGGAATTGTCAACCTTCATAACTGTGTGAGCCAATTTCTTGTAATAAATCTCTATGTCTGTCTTATCTATATTTATCTATCCATCTATTCTATTGGCTCTGTTTCTCTGAAAAACCATGACTAATACTTTAATGTTAGCTCTCCTTCATCTGCATGTGTGTGTGTACATGTGTGTGTGTGTATATATGTGTGTGTGTGTATATATGTGTGTGTAAATGTTTGCTACCTAAGGGAAATGTGTGTATGTGTTGCTATTGTTATTATCTTTTCTCTCTCTCAAAAAAATCACATTAAAATGACAGTAAAGTAGTACAGATTACAATAAAGTCATAATGATAGCAGTGGTATGGAAGTAAACCACAGATTGTGAAGAATTTATGGATAACTTTACGCAGACTGAATTTTACTGACCGATCAACTAGAAGCAACAAGTTCTAGTCCACTGCACTGACAAGACAATGATGTAGCTTTTCCTCTCAAGAGAGACTCGTAAACACCCTGGTCTCTATGCCAAGTAGGTATAAAAATGTCAGAAATTGGATGGAGAGCAATCATAAAGACAGCAGTGAACAGTGGTTAAAAGAGAAGATCTGCTCAAAATAAATCACTGCCAAGGAGTGCAAGAATCTATAGTCTGCAGGCTGGCACCCCAGAAGGGATTTTCACCTAAGTAGAGAAAACGGCCCATGGACAGTGGGGGCTCTAAGATCCCTTGTATGAAAGGGAATAATCCACACAGGCAAGGCACAGCTTCATGCTTTTAATCAAAGGGGAAAACAACAGGACAGCAGAGCAAATATATACCATTGTCCTCGATGGATCAACTTCACAATTAATTCGTGTATCAAAGTAAACAACAGGGAATGCCAGACATACAATAAAAACAAACAACACACAAGAGAAAGACTATGATGAACAAACTGATCAAAGAACTCTAGATAAAACAACAATAAATTAGAAAAAGAGAAATTTTAAAAAACTACTTGAATGATAAAAAGTTCTGGATATTGTAATGTACAGCATGGTGACACCATTAACTATTCTGTACAGTGTATTTGAAAGTGGCTAAGAGAGTAGAACTTAAAAGTTCTCATCACAAGGAAAAGAATTAAGCAGTCTTTTAACTGATATAACAATGTCAATTACTGTGGACTGTGTTGGTGTATGCATACATATATATAAATGTGTATATTTATGTATTTATAAATTATATATATATCATATAATTCCAACAAGTGATCTTGAGATATAATAAGTATATTTGGCTACGATTGTGATTTTCAAAGCCTTAAATTTGTACATTTTCTATCTAGTAATCATCTTTGTGACTTACATAATATTTTCATTGTATAAATACATTTTATTAAATTTGCAGAACACCAGACAATTAGTATAAATAATGAATAAACATAGGTAAACATATATTACAAAGAAAATAAATGTATAATTTAGGGGGTGTATCACTACTGACATGCAATGATATTGCACTATTTCATATTATAACCAATAATTCTAACATATGCATTATTATATCTATAAATACACATTATTAGGAATAAACTAGGTAACCTTATCTGCTTAGTATTTTTGTTGCTAATTTGCATTTAAAATCTTTGAGGCAATTAATGGTACATGCTGTTTATACCTGTCGACAACTATTTAAAACTAAAGTGAACTGTGAAATCTAATGGTCAGGGACAGTCCATTTTCTCACCCTTACATCTAATGTATGCGTGTTTATCATATATAGATGTATGCACTCATGGGGTGAATATGATTTGCCAGGAACTCAGCCCACATTTGTACTTTGATTCTCACAACAACTTTATAAGATATGGTACTCTATCTCTTCTCTGCAGAAGAAGAAAAGGAAGAATAATACAAAGGCAAATTGCTCTGATGATAAAGAACACTTTGTCATCAAAGTGACCACAGTCCTAATCTATATATAAATGTTTTGAAATGTTAAATAATGTAAGTTATTTAGTCCATAATGTATTTGTTAATACTCAAGGACAAGTATAATGTAATACATTATTTTTTCTTTCTTACTGAAGTATAGTCAGTTTACAATGTTGTGTCAATTTCTGGTGTATAGTATAATGTTTCAGTCATAGATATACATATATATTCCTTTTCATATTTCTCTTCATTATAGATTATTACAAGATATTATTAATTGATAGTAAACTGAAACCCCAGTGTATGTTATTACCTACCGTGTTCTTTGCTGGAGCAGTGGTTCTTGTACAATATAATCAAGACCCATAACTCCTATCACTGGGATTAACAAAACTAATACACACAGTTAGGTTTCCAAGAGATATTATCAGAAGTTATAAAATTAATCTTAAATATTTATGTACTTAATAATTACTTACACTGCTTGTTAAAAGTATTGATTTTTTTTTTTGTCTCCCTCCTTGACATATTCATTCAGTAGGTTTGAGGTGGGGAGGGCATAGCTCAGGTGGTAGAGCACACGCTTAGCATGTACAAGGTCCTGGGTTCAATCCCCAGTTCCTCCTCTAAAAATAAATAAATAAGTAACCTAATTTACTGCCCCCATAAAAAAAAAACCATTCAGTAGGTTTGATAGAGTTGTCCCCCAATCTGTATGTTTATTTAAGAATCCATGTGATTATTGATTCATGTGGTTCATGGACCACCTTGTAAGTGTATTGTTATGGATAATGTTACATCCTGTATTACCATCTCAGAAGTGAGCCCTTGGATCCTTCTCAGTGTGTGTTCTCTTGGGCTAACAGACAGGGCCAGTAAATATATTTTTTCAAGTCATTCACTTTTTAGTGAAAGTAAAGTGACCTTTCACATATTTATAGCATATAGTGAATTAATGTAGTTCACAAGATACCATACTTCAACTGTTTTTCCTTCCCACTTCATATTTTATCATTCCCCAACACCTGTTATCTCTATGTATATAACTGAATGATAGTAAACTGATTTCAGTCTCAGGAAATTTATTCAACTTCCAATATCTTTCATTTCTTACAGCTGATCAATTGTCAGATTAAGATTTACTAGCCATTCTAATCAAGACTTCTTCTCTTGAAGACTTGACCCAGCACTCTCCTAATGTGTTCCACAGTGTTTTGGGAGCACTTGCTTCACTACACTGCAGTTGTGATCTTACTCTCATCACCTTCTCAAGTTGCAGAAATCCATGCATTTCTACACCCACAGCAATTCACACAGTGATTTAGGCCTGGTTAAAACACGATGGTTTTTATGTTTTATTTAATTTGTAGAATTTTTTTAAGTATAATTGACATCCAATATTATATTAGTTTCAAGCATACAATATAGTGATTCAATATTTTATAGATTACACTCCATTTAGAATTATTACAAAATAATGGCTACATCCTTATTGCTTATTTATTTTATACATAGTAGTCTGTGTCTCTTAATCTGATATTCCTATCCAACCTTCCCCACTTCCCTTTCCTCACTGTTAACCTCTAGTTTGTTCTATATATCTGAAAGTCTGTTTCTGTTTTTTTACAGACATTTTCTGTTGATTTTTAAATAAAAAAGTTTTATGTTGGTAGTATCTTTTAGTTTAGGATTTACCATATTTTTCTGAGGTTATTTTTTTAAAGTTTAAATTTACTTTCCTTACCTTGGGGATGTCAAATCGGAAGCCATTTAAAACTTCAAAATCTTGTTACATATTATTTAAATAATTTATTTTTCCACTGGATAGAGAAAGGTTATACTGAGTAAAATTTGTATGTATAATTTTTATACACAGTAAGTACTTTATATTAAAACAAGTGAAAAAATCACAGATTCTGATGCTTTAGACTCCAAGTATAAATAGTATAAAAAAATCAATAAGCTTTTAGGCATCACTGAGTGAGATGTACACTTTTTTTGAAGTAGTCTATGGATATTTTAAATATTAAATAAGACATTCATACTTAATATTATATTAAAAAGTCTGATGTAAAATATCTGAGGAACACTCACAAGTTATAAAGAATTCTGTCAATTTTGCAGATAGTCATAATTTATTAACATTTTTACTTGTTCAGTTTTTCATTTTTCCCTGAACTTCTAAAGAAAAATGGCAATAACCCTGAAAACTTCAGTGCTAAGAAGAGTGTGATAATCTACAATCTGCTTAATTCATCCTCACTAATAAATTATTTGACATTAAGTGAAAAACATATTTGCAGAAATTTTTGCCTAACTCATCAGTCATCAATGTCTAATCACTTAGCTGTTATAAATGAGAGCAAGTGATTTTTCTTCGTTTATACATGAGAAACAGTAATGAGCAATGGAACTCGAGCACTAGAAAAGTTAAGAGAGACAAAATTATACATCTCCATCACACCTGGACTATGTTAGTCTTTAGGCCATTAGCCTCCTCTTAATTTTTGTGGTGTATATATGAAGAAAACTCTTTTACTGGAATCTTCAATGATGCTCTCAAAGGAAAACACAATCTATTTGTGTTTGTGGATGCTTCCCTTATAAGGTGTGCAATGTTTAATATTTTGAACACCACAGAAATTACTCTTATATTATGTCAGCACTTATTAACTAACATAATTCACTGATTCATGACTCCATTAGAAATTAACGTGGATCTAGTATGTTCCAAGCAAACTACATGATGAAGTGGAACAAATAATTTTCACAACCAGTTCAAGCTGGAAAACTTGGTTTCCTTAGGACGGATGACTATTATCTTTCCACAGATGACCTGTTACATTGGATGAATGTTTGTTTTAGTTCTCATTTTCCTGTGTGAAGGTGATAATATAGTATAACAATGAATAATTTAGATCAGCATCTTGAAAATGTTAAAAAAAAATTGTCCCATTTAGTATGGAATGAATTTTTTTGATCTGAAATTCCCTCAAACTGAACTCTTCTTTATTCTAAAATGGAGAAAACATTGATTGTGATCTAAGTGCTGTCACTTAGTGTGAGGGAGGTAGCAGTGAACACCAGCCAGCTACTTTCTCCATTGAGTGCAGACCATAGCATCAGGTATCATAATGTAAACCATTGTCATGATGTCTATTAAGAGTATCTATGACTATTTGGTGTAAAGCCTGAGAGTTTGTGTTGAGGGTGGTGCTATAATTTATAAATTTAATAATTTATCTGTGCTAAAGAAAATGTGTGAAAAATGGTAATGCTACCACTTTGTTGAGGATTCAGTGAGTTGAGTGGTTTGGAAATTTGTCTCATTCCATGTAATTCAGTGTTTCTAGTTACATCAAATTGTTTAAGAAAATGCAAATCCTGTATAATATTAAAAGGCTAAAAGTCAAAAACATCCCCATTAAATTTGTTTAATTTCTAGAAAAATATGAGACTTTCTCTCAAAAAAATTCTCTTTATGTATTTTGTATCTTAAATTGGGTGGGAGGTATTTTTACTGGAGAAATAGTTTAAAGGGAATTTTCATTTTTATAGTTAGCATGGAATGTGTCTGATGTTCTGGGGTAGGAATGTGTAATTACACAGGGAAAAATTGGAGATTCTACTAGAGGCACACCTACTCCATGCAAGAGTTCAGATATCTGCAATGAAACTAAAACATAATAAATATGCTGTGTTGGTCAGGATTCTCCAGTTAAACAGAACCAACAGGATGTGGGTGTATAGAGAAAGAGATTTATTATAAGGTATTGGCTCATGCGATTATGGAGGCTGGCAAGCCCTAATCTACAGTATGACCCAGCAGTCTTCAGACCCAGGAGAGCTGATGGTGCAGTTCTTGTCAAAGACCAGCAGTCTGGAGACCCAGGGAATCCAATGGTGTAGCTCTAGTTGGAAGGATGGCTGGCACAGATCCAGGAAAGAGACGGTGTAGACGAAGTCCAAAGGCAGTCTGCAGGAAAATGCCCTCTTGCTAGGGAAGGCTGGTCTTTTTGTTATATTCAGGCCTTCAACTGGTTGGATGGGGTTTATCCACATTATGGAGGCTCATTTTCCTTTTCAATGTTCCCCAATTTAATATTAATGTCTTAGCTGATACAGAAAATCAATCATCATATATATTTACTAATAGTTTTCAAATAGAGTTTATATATATACAATTATTTTATAAGCATTCTTAAATTCTTTCTGATTGCTTTGGTTATTGTTTTTACATACAATTTTTTAAGTTCCCTAAGGTTCACTCTAAAGGGATGACATGAATTGCAGGTGGAATGTGTTGCAGTCATCAAGCATGGTTGGGGTTACAGAAAGGGGACAGACAAGCAGCAGTGCCTGTATAATTATGTATTTTAGTATTTTAAAATATCCATCAGGGGGTAAGTGTCGGTGTGTGTATGTGTGTGTGAGTGTGTGTGTAGATATGGAGTGTGAGATATAACTTTCAAGGATTCAAATAATATTGTGTGGAACGTATGAACTAAAAAGAAGTCACCTTAAATTTAAGGAAAAACCACGATCATAATTCCAAGGACAAAAACTAAAGGTATTTTTGAAGGAAATAATGTAAATTATGGCAAAGTTAGGAAAGCACTATTTCTGTGAATGTATAGAGAGGCTGAAAAAAGGAAGTCAGAGAAGCTAGAAATAAAATATTTCACATGAACTTAGGTCAAGGCAGAAATTTTTAAGTAATTTCTCCAATGCTTGATAGGATTTCAAGGTCACTAGTTAGATATTGAGTAATCTCTGATCTCTAAAATAAGTGTATAATAATGGAAACATTATCAAATACATGGTTTTAAATTAATTAAAATTGTCACTCTATGTGGCATATACACATTGTCTTAAAAATAAACACACTCTAAGTAGTTGACACATTATGTGTTCCCCATGTCCTTTCTTTATAGATTTTCTTATTGTTCCTTCTAAGAGGCATACAGAAGCACCGAAGGGTAGAACGTCTCAGATCATAACACAGAAAAGAGGTCTATAAACTGGGAAACCCTTCTGGTGTTATGTGCAACTTGGAAAAATAAAAGAGGGAGAAAGTATACTACTCAGCTAGAGGACAAAGATCAAAGAAAAGAGCATTTCAAAATTGCCTTTATCCAAAGGAATTAAGAATGACACGAAGAAAGGACTTTATATAGAAGTAGTCTAATTTTAAAGTACACTGTGGTTCATTTTTGACAAGTTTTATGCAGCATTTTCCACTTCTTTAAAAAAAAACCAACTTTATATAGAAGTGTGTGTATTTCAGTGCATTTGTGATGGGTTAAATATTGTTCTTAATTCTCTACTCTTCAGGAAACAGGGACATATAGCCATACTATGTAACATATATAGATAGCTCTGCCTCCTGGTAGAGATTGCAAAACCTGCATCCCTGACAAACTGACATTAGGTTTGGCCATTAGAGATGACTGACCAGTCAACTTTCAGTGGACCAATTGGAGCAAAGTCCTTAAATACAATTGCTAGGCTTTGCCCCACCTCTCATGCCCCTACCATGTACTATGAGAAGAGCACACCTTGGGTTACTGCTGGTCCAAGGAGAATGGGAAGACCCCAAAGCACAGAAAGCTGAACAACAGCCTGAAATTGAGCTGCTCCATTGCACCAACAGAGACATGAGTCAAGTGAATAGTTTACTGTTGTAAATCACTGAGATTCTGGGTGTTATTTGTCACATACCACTGTTGACGCAATAGTTGACTAAGGCAGTTCCATGGGTATCTTGCAAGGGGAAATATTGGCATTGCTCTATGAAAGACACCTTTGTAATTTTTTTCAATTGAGATATAATTGATATAGAATATTATATTAGTTTAAGGTATAAAACATAATGATTTAATATTTGTATGTATTGAGAAATAATCACACTCTAAGTCTAGTTAACACCTATCACCACACAGTTACAATTTTTTTCTTGTGATGAGAACTTTTGAGATCTACTTCCTTAACAACATCCAAATGTACAATATAGTTTTATTAACTACAGGCACCATGCTGTACATTACATCGCATGACATTTCTTTTATAACTAGAAGTTTATACCTTTTGAACCCTTCACCCAACAGCTTTGTTGTTTTATTCATTTATGTCTTTGTTTCTTTTTATCTCTATCCTTCTCTTTTTACTATGGTGATGACCATCAGTATAAGGCGTTTGATATATATCCATTTACTTTATGTTTTAATAAAAATGAGTATTGATTTCTATGTCTTTTTTAAAATTTTCATATATATTTTGTATTTTAGGTTTGGTTTTGTTTTGTTTTTTTCCAGAATGTTACAGACCTGGCTGACTTTAATTTAGAAGCAGCTTTTGGCTGTGATCATTCATGTCTGAGTCACACTCCAAATTAAAGAAGCCCTGCCTTCCTTCATAGGAGAAGGAACAGATTATTTTCTGATCATTTTTTCCCCTTTTTCTACAAAGGAGTGAGTTTGGCAATAACAAATTTCATGACATTCTTACCAGATTCAAAAGTCACCCTTGAAGCTTTTCCCTTTCACTCCTCCATGAGGATATGGTAGTCCCTGATCCACCCTCTCTCATCTAAAATGTGTATGCAGCAAAGAGGCTTGTGTACATCTGTCTGATAATGACTATAAACAAATGCCTTCAAATAAAAATATAAAATCACATGACTGAAATAAAGCCAAGAGCACACAAGCAAAATAAAACATCAACTTTAGCAGCAAAAGGCTGTGGTATGGGGAAGAAAAGACCTCCTGAGGGACCTGGTGACTGACCCGCGGTCCATCAGCACAAGCACGATGCAAATATCAGGAGAGGCAGGCAGAGGACAGAGCCGAGGCTCTCTGGATGGTTCACACTGGGACATGTTGGGAAGCTATTTTGTGGATTTGCCAGGAAAAGACAGGCATTCTTTAGGCCTTTTCCTGGCATTGCGATTGCTGGCAGGTGGACAGCAGGGAGCCACCAGGGTCACCTCTCAGTTTTTGCCATCACAGATCTTCACCAGAATCATCTGGTGATCCTTCAGAGTATCTCCCAAGATGTCGTGGTACAGCGACTTACTACACAGCCACTCACACTCCAATTGTGATCCAGAACGTCCATCTTCCTGCGAGACTCCAGGATGAGAATCAGGATCTTGGGCCTTTGTTTCTGCTTCCCTGTGGCCTTGTAGAGCCTTTTAGCAAAGAAGGCCTGTGTCCCTCACACATCCCACCATGCCAGCATTCCCTGCGCCAGGTCTTGAGATATCTCCTGGCAGATGCCGTTAGTGTCTCGCTAACCTGTCTGACATTCGCTGATACTCATTGAAAACGGCCACTTTGGGTCTGGCTCCTCCAGCACAGAGCTACTTTGAACTTGGACTCATCTATTCCCAGGCAGTTCCAACCAGTTGCATACAGTTTCTGGACATCTCTTTGGACTAGTCACATGACCACATTTGTGCTACCATCCCAGTTTCCCTGAGAGAGAGAGAGAGAGAGAGATGAGGAGCTGCTGAAAGTGTCCTGACATGTCACATTGAATGGTCCTCTGCAGGGTCTATTTGAATATTGTTTTGTAGGCTTTGCTCAGTTCCCGGATGTGCTCATTGCTGAAGGAGGTGAGGACTTCCTGAGTCAGGCTTCATCCATGCCAGCCCTCTTGGGGGCTTCCTTTATCTCATACACATTATGGAGGCCAGGATCTTCATCAGAGACTAAGTTATCTTCTCAAAGGTTCCTGGCAGTTCAGATTTCAGATCTTTGTTCAAATCCTCCCCGTATGCTGTCAGGACAGGAGAATCTGCTGCCACTGCTTGCTGGAGCCACTCCCCAGGCAGCTGTTGACGGCCTGCCCCCAAGTCCTTAACGTTTCATAGCCTTTTGTGGGGCCTTGGCATCTGCAGGGGTCAAAGCCAAGAGCACACATGATGGTGACTTGATTTCCAAATTGGGCTGGGGGTTGACAGGTCCAGACTGTGGATGTCCTGGGTAGCCTGGCCCCGGCTGCTGCTGCTGCTCTGGAGGTGGCATTGACAGCTGCCCAGGGTTGGCTCCTGGGGGCTTCTGACCAGAAAGCAGCATGGGCTGGCCTGACGCTGGGGTCCCTGAAAATGGGCTTCCCTCGGTAAACGTGTACATTCCACATGGAGAAACTGGCCGTTGGGCAGAAGGAGACTTCCCAAAACCGCGGGGGAGACCAGAAGGCCCAAAGCTACAGGTTTAGCATGTTGGCTTCTCTGAACATCCCAGATCTGTTAGCTACCATTCCTAAGAGGCAGTCCTGGTTGAACTGCCCTGCATAAGTTGGCCTTGTTTTCCAGCCAGATGACACCACCTGGTCCAGGGCCACCTGGTGCAGTGGACTGTTAGCCACTCGCCAGCTGGGGATAGCTTGTGTAGTCAGTCCACTGGCTACATCTGGCCACCGGCCACAGGAGCAGTGGGCCATGAAGGACAAAAGATGACATGGCCGGGAGCAGCTACCTCTGTGTGTGTCCTGGGCAGGGCACCTTGGGTCTAGGGGCCACTTGAGAGACTTAAATGAGGGCAGGGCATTTTATATCCTCCTCCTTGACCTCACTGAGGTGCAGAATTTTTACTTGCAAATGATCACCTAAATTTTACCAGATCCTTTGCTTTCCAAATGTATAGTGAGTAAAAATCTTCCTAAGGGAAGAGTGTGTACCTGGGTGCTTAATCCCATTAAAAAAATTCTTTGACTGATGTATATATATTAGATTGTGAAGATTCAAGAAACTCACTCTTAGCAAAGTTTACATTTGAGTTTTCTGGAAAGTAAGATGTGAAATAAAATGAGGGGTGGAGCACTGAGAATAGATTGTGTTGGTAGTGTATTATAGTTAATAATAGCATTATGCTAGGATTTCCATATATCTATTTTTATGAAACGTTATAATGAAAGAAATAATGGGCAATGAATAAGGTCCTATTTGTTACATACATTAATAAGTAACTGCTCTTATACCAGTAGGGTAGAGTTAATGGCCTCATTTCAAGATAAAGGATAGCTTTGAATAAAATTAATCCATTCACAGGTTGAAATGTTACACTGTAGCCTTTACTGCACATGCATGAAGTTAACATTAAAAAAAAAAACAACAGTCCTTATATTTATAAAGTACACCAATTTATTTTGTTTTTCTTTGTAGCTTCAGACATTACCTGATATAAATCATGGTTTAGAGTTAAGAAAACAAGAAAGAAAAAGCTGTTATTTTTTTACCTGGAGATGAATAAACCTATAATATGCACAATTCATGTTTTGACAGAACTTTTATTAATACATCACGGACAATTTATCTCAATTTGTTTTAGATTAATTACATGGTAGTATTGATAGCTTTTAGTCTGTCAAACTTGAAGAACAAAAGCTTAAAAAATTCAACAGTATTTTATAATCAGGTAATAGAAAAGATGTAATGTTTATGACAGAGACTTATTAAAATTTTCTCCTTTATTTCTAAATGCTTTACAGTATTTATATGAAGGGAAGTTATCAAAAGTTATAAAAAAATTTCAGTCTGAACTTCAGAAGTTATGGATCACATAATCTTATTTTCTGTGATCAAGATTGGAATAGTGAAAGCAAATTAAAGCACACCTTCCTAAGAATTCTCTCAGAAGGATAATAGCATTTTTTGAGGACATCACAATTAAGCAACATATTTTATTTTTCTTGCTAATGTGATTTGCTTTTAAAATGTAGTTAAGGAAATTCTTCAGAATATATTCAATATTCTTACTCTTGTATGAAAATTATGCCTTTAAACTTTGTATAACACATCATTTTTATTTTGAATATTAACATGATTGAAATTGATATTATCTCTAGGAATATAATGCATAGCATAGTGACTATAGTTAATAATACTGTATCATACACAAGAAATTTGCTAAGAAAGATCTTAAATGTTCTCACTACAGGGATAAAATGGTAATTAAGTAAGATGATGCAGGTGTTAGCTAACACTATGGTGGTGATTATTTTGCAATACATAAATGTATCAAATCAACACATTGTACACCTAAAACTTGCACAAAGCACCATATTAATATGTCTCAAAAAAGCTGTAAAAAATTAACAATTGGCATTTTCATAAAAATAACTGGGAAAGTCCTAGGAAAAGGCAAGTGATGGATTTTACTATTTAAAAAAAAAACCCACATAGGACTTCTTCCAGTTTCTGCACATATGTAGAAATGGCATAGCACAAAGGCACCAGAAGTATGCAGTACCATAAACAGAATATGCTCAGACATTTAGAGCCAACTCTACCACAGCCTGTTCATCTGAAGACCCACTTCCATGTGGTGGTATTTTTAGTTAGTAGAATATTGTCCTCCTCACCCCTACCAAAGATGTCTACATTCCTATACTCTGAAACCTATGAATATATTCCCTTACATCGCCAAAGAGATGTAACAGATTGATTAAATTAAGACTTTGCCATGAGGGAGATTATGCTGGGGCAGTATAATTCCAAGTTTGCTTACAAGAGCAAGTCAAGGAGAGTAAGAGTCAGAGAAAGGGAAGAAGCAGAAGTCTGGGTGATGTGGGGCCACGAGTCCAGGAATGTAGATGGCCCCTATAAGACCTACAAGGCAATGGGAATGGATTCTTCCCTAGAGCATCCAGAAGGAACATACCATGCCAATACCTTGATTTTAAAAGTTTTAAACTCCAGAACTGTAAAAGTATAATTTTGTGTTATTTAAGCCACTAATTTTGTTATAGCTTATTAAAGCAGTGATGCGAAACAGTGTTTAAGAACAAGAAGGTAGAATAAAAATTAGAGCCATATATAAAGAACTGGAAAGAATTATTATTCTTTCTTCTAAAAGGATTTTCATTCAAGAAGTATTATTAGCTATATTGAGAATCAGAATTTTCCTCATTTATTTTCTGTGTCAACTATGTCTAATTTTGATCCCAGTTAGAGTCTTTGGAAATCATTCACAGTGTGTTTTTCAAGTTTTTTTTCTAACAGATGGGGTCTGCTTCCCCATTCACTGAATGCTGCTGTGGCTAATAGAAATGTGGTGGAACTCTGTTTTGCCATAAAAATCTGCTCAGGTCAGCCTAATAGAGGCATGGAGCAGAGAAAGAAATTGCAGCTGAGACCAACCTAATCCTGGTGTCCACCAGCCAACCCACCCAAAGACTGTAGGTGCATGAGGACTCTCAGGGAGACCACCCCAAACCGGAAGAATGGATCCAACTGACCACAGATTAAATAGCCAATTCAGAGAATCCTGAGTAAAATCATTATTGTTTTAACCTACAAATAACCACTATAGTTTGTTACATAGCAGTTCCTCTTTTCAGCAGATACACATTTTATTATGAAAACTATGAAGTGTAAACACTCAAGATTCCAAGAGGGACTGAGAAAAGACTGCAGCTTCCAAGGATGACATACTCCCAACGCCAACCCCAAACATGGCCCCCAGGTGCTAGGAAAACAGACTTTTTGTGAGAAATCAACTTTATATGATAAGCGTATGAAATGTCAGGAAGGTTTGTTACAGTACAGCCTATCCTGTCTCTACTTTTAAAGGTGTAGACATAGTTACAGATTTAATTTATCATAAATATACCATGATAAGGAGGATCAACATTTAGTGGAAACATTATTTGTTACGCACTAAGATCTTCATTCACATGTTAAATGCTTTTAGTGCCCTCAAAATCCACGTGGGTTATGTGTCATGATTATTTTTTACTTTAAAGATACAAACACTAAAGTATAGGAGAGTAAGTAAATTGCCTAAGATTACATCACTTATAATTGCTAGGACCAATGATTGATACGTTAAAAAATTCTGATCACTTTACTGCAACATTTGTCTCAAAACAAAAGAAAATGAACAGACAAAACTGAGGTGGGTTCTAATCTATATGCTTCCAGTCAGCTCCATAGACAATAACCACACTTAAAATTCTCTATCAGATATCATTTACAAGCTTAATTTACATTTTTCTAACACATTTTTTCCACCTTCATGGCAATTACTTGGAACCTGTTGGGCTTCAATAAGAAGACTATACATGTTGTGGATTGAATTTTGCCCCCAAAAGATACATTCAATTTTTAATCCTCAGTATGTGATTTTATTTGGAAATACGGTCATTGCAGATATAATTAAGATGTAAGTTAAAAAGAAGGCTTAAGATTCAGAGTTGTCCATAAATGCAATCACTAGTGTCCTTATAATGACAGTAAAAGATACACAGAGACACACAAGGATAATGACATGTGAAATGGAGGCAAAGATTGGAGTGATGCACCTGTTTGTTAAGGATTGTCATCAAACACCAGAGCTGGGAGAGAGGCATAGAACGTATTAACCCTCAGAGCTTCCAGAAGAAATCAGTCTTGTTGACATCTTGTTGATTTCAGACTCCTAGACTCTAGAACTTCGGGAGAATAAATTTTTGCTTTAACCAATCAGTTTGTGGTACTTTATTATGGCAGCCATAGGAAACGGTACAATATCCTTGACATAAATTTTGCCATAAATATTTTTATTCATCAAGCAATTTTACTTGGTACCAATCCTTAGACTAATCCTTGCAATTCAGGCATTTACTAGACTGAAATCTTTTTCATTCAAAACTCATTTATAAATCTCATCTCTTACCTTTTGTGGACTAAAAGCAGTCAGCAACACTAAATTTGGCAAGTCTCTAAAAGTTTAATGTGTCTTTATTTATTCCCTTTCATTTCTGCTTGTAAATTGGCTCCCCTTTTTCCCTGAGTTCAACTTGTTTTTATAAATATAATATTTTGCCAGATGCAGCCAATAGTAACCAACTTTTTTTTCCACTAAGCTTCTGTTTTCCAGCATTTATCCCTCAAGAGGTAGGCATACAGGCATACCTCAGAGACACTGAGGGTTCAGCTCCAAACTACAGCAATAAGCAAATATCACAGTAAAGCCAGTCACACAATTTTTTGGTTTGTTTCATAGCACACGTAAAAGTTACGTTTACACTATATTGTAGTCTATTAAGTGTTCAATAGAACTATGTCTAAAACAATGTGCATACTTTAATTTGAAAGTAACTTTTAAATATTATGTTGCTATGAAATACTGTCATCTGAACCTTCAGGGAGTCATGATCTTTTTGCAATAGTAACACCAAAGATCATTGATTGCAATTCACCATAACAAATATGATAATAATGAAAAAGTTTGAAATACTGCAAGAATTACCAAAATGTGACACAGAGACTTGAAGTGAGCAAATGATGTTGGGAAAATGGCACCAATAGACTTGCTCAATGCAGTGTTAGAACAAAGCTTCAATTTGTAAAAAATGCAATCTCTGCAAAGCCCAACAAAGCAAAGCACAGTAAAATGAGGTCTCCCTGTATGTAATTCTTGCAAATTCATCAGACAACCAAATTAATAAATGTTTTGTTACAGCTTTATACTAAAATGTTTTTCTAGCCTCAATGATAATTTTTCTTGCTGCTGCCCCTCACAGGACAGGCGGGTTGAGTGAGTTTCCTCAGATCTCCCATATAAGGGAATCAATCCTATTCATGAGCTCTCCACTCTCATAACCTAATCGCTTCCCAAAGGCCTCACCCACTAATGCCATCACATTGAGGGGTTAGGATTTCAGCATATGGTTTTTGGAGGGACACAAACATTCAGTTTATAACAGCCCTGCTAACGGTAAAAGTGCTGGAAAGTGTGGACATCCATATGTCTAAATTGAAATGGGAACATAACATTAGTGAACAATAGTAATGTCTATGAAAATATCTCTCTGTAGGGATACATTGAATTGATATTTCTGATTGACAGAGGAAGGTTTATAAAATTTAAAGGAAAAAGACAAAAAATCAGAAGCATGTAAAAAATAGCAACAACAATTCTGATTATTTTGTGAACTAATTATGAGGTTTAACAATAGTTTTTTCAACATTTTAAACATTTGATCATATAAATTATATCTTGGAATTATTCCATTATCATTTTGTTTTGTTAATGAACACTATCCAAACAAGGAATAATGTAAGATGGAAAATTAATGTCATTTCTAAAATACACAGATATGTACAATTATTTCACCAAACAAAAGCATATTATCATACATTAAAAATATGCAAAGGTTTGTTTATTATTTATGTTCATTATATAAATGTAAGATATAATCCATGATATAGACATTGTGTTACTATATATAATATTTCTAATTCCACCTCTGTATGTATGTGTCTGCTCTTCTGAATTTCTGAGAATACATGGTGATGTTAAGGTGGAAACCAGGAGAAAGATAGTCAAGCACAGTGGCATACGCTTCCAGATGTCTTGTGCTGAGGAGCACAGCTACGGTCTCTCTGCATCATTTAGGCTGGATTATATTTACAAAGACCAGACTGAACCTCTAAATGATCATACTGAGTAGAATTTCACTCTTTTCTCAACATCTGCTCAAAGAAATTTGCATTGATACCACATGTGACAACCAGCAGATAATGCTTGAAACACTTGTACGATGTTCTCCGACTGAAAGGGGCAGGTCTACTTCAACACTTTCACTCCTGATAGAAATTCTACCTCTTCTATCATTTCAAGGAATCCTGTAATTGTCTAGTAAGGAAAAATGTTATAAAGTTAATTTAACTATGAGAAAAATAATTTGGTAACGAAAACCAAAGGTATAAATGGAAAAAAAAAAAAACCTTTATGTATTAGATATTCTAATGAGGCTTAAAAAAAGAATTTTTTTTTTTTTAAATTTTAGGGACTCAGAAGTATTCTAGCCAGTTATTAAATGTATTTCTTTTAGGAGATTAGTACTGTATTGTTTAAAAAGGGAAAATCTGATTGGCATAAGTAGAATTTGATATTGCTGTTTCCATAACAATTAAATGATATGCCATGTTTTGTGAAGATATGACCTGAAACTTTTCCATTTTAATAGGCTGATTATTTTACTTTGGGATATCTGGGAAGGGGGGCCCTTATTTCTAATTAGAGGAATTGGTTGCTTTCTTTAGAGATTTTCTACCACTTTGAAGTACTTAAATATACAGTAGAACTGTACTTAAATTTTCAAAACTTAAAATGCATTTTTGCAGAGCATTTTTAAAAATAATCACACCCTGAATATATTAAACCCCCAAATGTAAATAATTTGTCTTAACAAAAGATAAAATAGAGGCCTCTTTATTATGAAGATTCATTCAAATTACTTTTTAAACATACAAATAATTCATTATTTTATTTATTTTATAAGCTTCCTCAGAGCATATATATTTTTATAAGGTGGAAAATTATAGATTAGTAAAAATGAAAATGTTCATGCTTCAACAGAAGAAACTGTGTATAAATCCTTGTTAAAACAGTTGACCTTTAAACGAAGGGGATTTAAACTGCGTGGGTCCCTTACTTGTGGATATTTTCTGATAGTTAAAAATACAGTACTACAGGGTCCATGTTTCATTGAATTGGCTGATGTGGAAGAACCACGGATGTGGAGGAACTGAGTACAAATTACAGGCAGATTAACTCCTGCCTTGTTCAAGGGTCAACTGCAATCATTTTCTCCCTATTTTATGTAGATTATCTCAGTGTATAGGACAATAGAAAATAAAAGAAATATAGTTGGTTTTCTTATTGCTTTGATTTTTTAAAAAAAATCAAAAGTATATTAATAGCGAATGTCTGTATAAAATTCAACATTTAATGGTGTGCTTTCTTACGCAAAGGACAATCATACATTTTATGGACATTTGCAAAATTTGATTTTCTGCATGTAAAATTACGTTGATACATTGTAGTAATTCTGTGAAAAATTATAAAGAGAAAAGAACCTACATTTTGTAAATATTTTGCATGTTTTTCAAATAAAATGTTTGCTTTAGAAGGCTTATAAATAGTACTGCATTTTTTAAAAATTTAATTTGATTTAGCTTTTTGGCTTGGTTTACTTTTTCTAAAGGGATTACCCTTCCTAAACTACTACCTTTATATACGGAGCACAGTTCAACATGCCTCAAATGTCCTGACATGTAATTCTTACCTCATCAGGGAACTTAAATACCAAAATCAACAGTAGTGGCTTTACACTTACTCAACACTGTAAGGTCCCCACGCACTTATTCATTCATTCATTCATTCACTCATTCATCTTCTTTCTTTCTTTCTAAATTTTGGTAAAATAAAAATAACATAAAATTTACCAGTGTAACTATTTTAAATTGTACAGTTCAAAGAGTGTTAAGTGTTGTGATCCACATTTTTGTGAAACCAGTCTCCAGACCTTTTTCATTTTGCAAAATTCAAACCCAACATTCATTCAACAACTCTGTATTTCCCCTCCCTCCATCCCCTGGCATCCACCATTTGACTTTCTGTCTCTATGATCTTGAATATTTTATGTATTTCGTATGAGTGGAATCATATATTTGTTCTTTTTGGACTGGCTTATTTCACTTAGCATAATTTCGTCAAGATTCATCGATGTTCTAATATGTGTGAAAATAGCTTTCTTTTTTATGGTTGAACAATATTCCATTGCATGTGTATACTACACTTTGTTTATTCATTTACCTATTGGACATTTGGGTTGCCTTTATATTTTGGCTATCATGAGCCAATCTGTATGCTCACATGTGAGCTGCTATGAATATAAATGTGCAAATATCTCTTTGAGATCTTGATTTCAATTCTCTTGGATATATAACCAGGAATGGAATTGCTGGATTATATAGTAATTTTATTTTTAATTTTTTGAGGCACTGCCATACTGTTTTCCACTGTGGCTGCACCATTTACCTTTCCAACAATAGTGCACAAGGGCTCCAGTTTCTCTACATCTTTACCAACATTTATTATTTTCTGAGGGTTTATTTATTTTTGATAGTAGCCATCCTAATCAGTGTGACAGAATATCTCATTTGGTTTTAATTTACGTTTTTGTGGTGATTATTGATGTAGAATATACTTTCATGTGCTTGTTGGTTTCCATGCATTTTCTGCATTTCATAATGTCTTATTACTGCTTTTGATCTCAGAGATGCACAATGCATATGAAATAGATATATATTTATTTTCATATATATTTACATATATATGTATACATATATACATTTATATAGTTTCAGTCTCATCCTATTGATAGTGATGTTCTTGCCTAAGAATGCCTGAGGCACACATCTGGGCCAATTTATTCACAGAGCTCCCCACAGTCATTCCACCACCATCAGGTCCAATCACCATCAAGACCAATGTTGTGGTGGCCCTTGTTCTCATTAAGTTTGCAGGATGCACCTTAGCAAAACCACAAGGTAACATTGGAAAACAAGACTTAATTATTCACAAGTCCTGAAGGGTACACGGCATGCTCAAGGGTCACACAACTGAGACTGAGGGTCGAGAGACATAGAAGCAGTATAGACCTGGGGCTCTGCCTGTATTAGGGTCAGAGGGTGGAGTGTCTAGGGTTTCCAGAGTCCACTCATTATTGGCAAAATTAGGATGCAAGAGGATAAAGCAGGGTCACTCAGGCCATCAGTTGTTTTGATTACCCAGGGCTTTCTAAAAGAGAAACTTCATGGGTAAGATTTGGTTTCTATCTAGCTGTTTTGCTGGATGCCGGGTCATACAACTGGCAATATATTTATTCAAGAATGGATGCGTTTGAAATGGATGTTTCTGCAATCAAAAGCTGAATGTCAGGCACTTATGTTACAATAAAAAGCTTAATGTCAGGTGCTACAATATGGAATGTATTACTTTTAATATTTACATACACTACAATATGGAACTGGAGAACAGTTTTGAATACTCAATGTACTTATTTTATTTCATATTTACAGTATTTTTCTGTTGACGATCTTGAGTTTCTTCATATGCAGAACACCTCATCTGCATGTAATGTCTTATTTTCTGCAGTTATGTGTCCATTTTTTATAACTTTTGAAATCTTGAAGGAGAAGCATAATTATTATCTTTCACCTCAATAAAATTGTGTTGCCATGGCTTCAGATTTGAAGTTTTATTTAATAAATACAATGTGATAATTATTTCCTCACTGAATTTAAGAAAGGTGATTCCCTTGTGCTTTATAGAAAGCGATCTCTACCCATCACCTACTATTCCCCCCTGCCCCAAAATATTGTGACATAATTTTATCTCTATCTGAAATAAGCTTGGGCCTCTCACCAGTCTTTTCCTGGTCACGAATATCTCACTGCCTCTCCTCAGAAGAGAGCGATGCAGTTTTAATACTGGGAAATCTAACACTCTGCCCCCCTTAATGGCTTAACTCCATCTCTCCTGACACTGAACCTCAGAAAAAATCACTTCTTTTAATCTTATATTCCTGTTTTCTTTTCTGATGATATCAAAAAAATTTAGTTAAAGGACTTGAAAGGAAAATTTTACTATTCCTACATACTATAGAATAACTAAATTCCAAAATTCCTGAATACACGTCTCCTCATTTCATCAATGCAGGTTTTCAAAATCTTGGGGTTTTTTTATTTTTCTTGTGCCACATATATCATTCTGCAACCTTATATGGGGGATTCTTTACAACTGTTTTATACCAAATTATATTTGTGTACTAGAAAACAATTATTTTTAGTTTTTTATAACCAATAGAAAGTTTTCATCTATTTTTAAATTTTTATCATAAAAATATTTGCATTATTGAGACATATATTGTTATTCTAGTCTGTAATTCTGTAAAGTGAATTTTGTAGAACTAAATGATCCCTTCAAGATTTCTCTCTTTGTGTGTGTGCATGTATGTGTGTGTGTGTGTGGTGTCTGTGTTTTAACTGGTAGGTCAATAAAATACTTTCTTATAAGTCCAAGAGGAAATAAAAAGTTCACATCAATTATATGAGTGTGTGTGTATGTGTGTGTAGGCTTTTCCCAGATTGCACTTATAGCATCATGCTGATATTAAAATATATTTACTTATGTGTCTAAAACATAAAAATAAGTATAGGTAAAATTTATAAAACTATACATCTCAGTTTGAAAACATTACTCATTTGTATTGTGTGTTTGTGTATTTATGTACATTTCTGTGTGTGTAAAAGTATGTATTCTAATAATCAAGAATATGATTTTCTTCACAATAGTAAGCTGTAGGATTAGTATATAAAATATTTTATTTCTTTTATTAAATTATATCTGCTGAATATGATTAAGGAAGCAAACAATATAGGAAAAAAGTTACCAACTGGGGATCAGAAGTTCCTTAGTAAGGCTAAAATCACTAATATATTCTCATGAGAATAATTAAATGTAAAAAAACAAGTCAGTTGTGTATAGCCAGAGAGTGGTTGATGGGTGAAGACCTGTTAATAAAATAATGAGAAAGCAGGTCTCATTAGGAATGCCATAGAAACTAGCATGCACGCTATTTCTCTTCCTACCTCAAACAGTTTTAGCAGATCGAATAGGGCAAAACAGATCTAGAAATCCTTCCATATTTCTATCTGGAAATTAATGGAAAACAAATCTACTCACCATATATTAAGTTTATAAACTTACAGTCTTAGTACTATGCTGAATGCAAGTAATGTATACAACTCATATTCAATGTAATTTTTAAATTTGAGTTTGTCTAATTATCATCAAATAATCTAGACCTTCAATTTATTTTGATGATTCTCTATGGAAAAGATAGTTATAAATACACTGAATCATCATTATAATTGTCTATACAATGAAGTCTCATAGGGCCTAATGCTTAAATACAAGTCTATTTAGATGTAGTAATATACAATATCTGGACATCTTACTCTTGATCTATCTGTCTACCTTGTTAGTATTGTCTTAGTTTTTTAAAATAAGACTTTTGTTATAAAACTAGAATGCAATTAAAATCAGATTATGTGTAATTAATATTTTTCTAATATCATAGCATATTAAAATTAATTTGCTTATAGTTAAATATTAAATGTATTTTAGGTATCAATTAATGTTACAAACTAGGATTCAAGAAAAAAATTAAACCTACTTTAAAAATGTATGGAAGTAAGTCAGGGAGCACAAGATTTAGATATAACCACATATATTTCTCAGCCTAGAAATATCATAATTTGAATGACTGGAGATTCATAATAATTCTTTAGGAGAATTTCAAATGACATCGACTGTACAGATCCTTTGAGTTCTAAAATGTGACCAGGTGCTTGTTTGTCTGGGAAAGATGAAGTGAAAAATCATAGGTTTTTGGAAGATCATCATAATAGGATATTGGGACAACATGGTAGGTGGTATAATCTGATTTTGGGCATTTCAATTAAAAGTGATATTGTTTCCTAAAAATAGAGCTACCATAGATACCAGATGAAAACTCTTAATTTGAAGAGATACATGTACCCCAATGTCCATACCAGCACTATTCAACACTATTTACAATAGACAAGATATGGAAACAACCCAAGTGTCCATCAACAGATGATTGGTTTAAGAAGGTTTCCACACAATGGAAAATTACCCAGTTATAAAAAGAATGAAATATTACCATTTGCCACAACATGGATTGACCTAGAGAATACCATCCTAAGTGAAGTAAGTCAGACAGAGAAAGGCAAATATTATATGGTATCATTTGTATGTGGAATCTAAAATGTAATACAAATGAATCTATATACAAAACAGAAACAGACTCGCAGGCATAGAAAACAAATTTATAGTTACCAAAGGGAAAAGGGAGGGATGAGGGATAAATTAGGAGTATGGGATTAACAGATACAAACTACCATACGTAAAATAGATAAGAAACAAAGATTTACTGTATAGTACAGAGAATTACATTCAGTATTCTGAAACAACCTATAATGGAAAGTAATCTAAAAAAAATGTATAACTTAATTACTTTGCTGTACACCTGAAACTAACACAATATTGTAAATCAACTATAACTCAAAAAAAAAGAGGAATGTTAAAAAAAGTGATATTGTTTCAAAATATCAGCAAAGAGTAATATAGATTCAATTCCTTCTTTCAAGCTGTAAGTGTCTGACACTAGCATTTACACATAAACACAAATTGATGTTTAATAAAACTATATGTATATAATTTTTAACCAATAAAAATTGTCAAATTGTCAGGAAATTGATTCTACTTATCATCTTTTAAATTTTTAAGTGCTAAGTATATTTTTGCAGGGGTCATTACTTAGTCTGCTACTATTAAACATTTTTAAAATTAATGATTAGGGTGATGAACCAGAGTGTCTTTATTAAATTTGCTGATGACACCAATTTGGTAGGCCAATTAGCATATTTAAAAACTGGATTAAAATTCAAAATGACCTTGATGAGTTGGAGAGGAGCCTGGTTATAAACAAGATGAAGTTGATTAAGTTCAACTGAGCAATAATTCACTTAGCCTTTTCACATTTACAGTGGCCAAGCCATTATGCAACTCTGATTGGAAGTTTTAATCAAATAGTTTGAATGATCTATCTTTATTGCAGTACAGTCACAACAAACGTGAATTCAAGATTTTTGTGCATCCAGCTGGCATAAAAACTAAGTTATTAGTTTAATCAAAATGATGCTGCTGCCAGGGTTCTTCAAGGCATGAAAGCCAAGGTTTAGATGATATTTCACACCTATCAGAAATTACTTAGAACATGACAATGTTTCTAAACTGAGTTAAAAAAATCAATAGAGAAGTCGGAACCACCATGTAAGTTGACAAATGTGTTAAAAGGGAAAATAGTGGTAAATACATGATTACATAAAATTTGGGTAAGTGCTTTTTATATATTAGTTACTTAATGTTTTGGAGAGAATTTCTATAACTGAATTACAGTGTCAAGACTTTGAAAGATTAATTATCTGTGAATAAAGTTTTTAACATATGAGTAAACTAGCTTAAAAGATTGTATGACTAACAAATAATTTTATACATCAGAATTAACATTAACATTTTTTTCTTTAATGTGAGTTTTAAAATTTGAGGATCAAAGTTCTTATACACATTTTCAATTGTGAGGACAAAATGTTTTCACAGAGATCCAGAAATTTTGTCGATATCCTAGAACTCATCTATTATACATTTCCTCTGGTCAATATAGCCAAGGATAAGAAATGTAAGAAATGTCTTCTCAATAAATATGGTTTCAGGGCACTTCTGTTCTTTCTTCTAATTAATAGACTTTTATTATCTAGTGTATTTTAAGAGATTGTGAATGAGTGTCTCTCCCTCTCTTACTCCTACCCTCTCTCTTCTTTTTCCTTTTCTCACTCACTCATGCAAAAGAGCTAGATAGTAACCAAATGGCATAACTGAAAAATTAGATGATTTAATGTGAAACAATATTGCCAAAATGGAATGTCTTTAAAATTCTAGAAGCAGAGACGCATTGTATTGAATATCCTGAAAAAAAAAACATGTTTTTCGTTTTTTTAAAATCCCTTAATCATGTTTCCTTGACTTCCTGAAAGTGGCAAAATTCTTTCTGCTTTTGGTGTGATAACTTGGTAGAATTGTCAGAAAGATCAAATTTCCTTCAAAGTATTAGATTTTGTCACAAAATTCGCAAGTACCAGTTCCCTGGAGGCAAACGTAAATATACTGTCAGTTTTTTTGTTTGTTTGCTCCAACACTGTGTGATGTATTGTCTCTTGGGAGGCAGATTTGCTTCACTTACTTCTCCAAAGATTTACTTTGAACTAATAAAAATTATTTTAGAAAATGCAAGGTGAAATGATTTTTAATCAACAATTGATGAATTTTTTAAGTTTCAAAATTCTTAAAGTTTTAGATGTGAACAGAGATGAATAAAATATTCAACATGATAAATGCAATTTTATGAATCTTTATTAATAAACCAAGTTATTGCATTCAGTTTAAAATTACTGTTGACATCAAATAATTAACAATTTAAAATAGGCATAAACGATTTTATCCTCAACTAAATAGTGATGGTGAAAATAAAGAAACTCAGGATTATTTGATAAAGTATTAAGTTGTTATAAATTCTAACATTTACACTTTGACACTATCAATCAACAGTCAAAAGCAAGAGGAACAAAAACAAGATAAACTATGTAAATATAGTCTCTAATATTTAACTTCAAGAATTAAACAGTTCAAAATAGTATCCAAATTTGTAGTAAATTTTTGGGTATTAGATATCTCAATACTTAAGAAATACAAAATTGAAAATACAGTAAAAAATGTTAGTTACTTTACGTAAACATGTAAACACACCTATACACGATCAAATCCACACTCACTAAGTCCAGACTTCATAAAAATGCCTGATACCTGGCATGGGATATTTACTAAGCACTTGGCATTTAATTTCATCTTCACAACAGTACTCAGTGTATGCACTCTTTTACCCATTTAACAAATAAGAGGGTTGAGATTCCTTGGTTAAATAGCTGGCAAAAACTTGAAGTGGCAGAGGTGGTATTTCATTTCAGACGTGCCCTTTAAAAACAAGAAAGCTCATGATATTATATTTATCCTGTTGCAAATATTTGCTGTATGACAACACAAATGCATAAATGGACAACCATGAAACAAAAATGCACTAGAGCAGACTAATGTAGTTCGCAGTCTTTTATCCAACTGTATCTCCCTGATAAAGAAACACAAAAAATATGTCTGTCAAAAGAGAAATGTTTGCTGACTTTTTTCCCTGTGTATGATCTTCAATATGACTTATAATGACTTTTTAAAAGAGCAATGTTCATACAATGCAGGCATAACTGTCATAACCATTAACTTTCACAATTTTCCAATATTCTTTCTAAGACTCATCTAAATACTTCTCAGTAGATTATTTCATGACCAATCGGATTTTAACAAACATGAAAATCAAACTGAGATGGTATGTAAATACTTAGAAAAGTGATAACTCAAATCTAAAGAAAAGGATGCGTATTCCAAGGTGAAATTGATAAAATAATTAAATTTTTAAAAATTGATACAACAAATGCAATTAAATTGTTTGTTAGATTTAGTGAGATATAATTCATATACCATAAAATATACCCATTAGACTTAATATTTTTAGTGTATACAAGAAGTTGTACACACCATCAACACAATTTAAATTTAAAACATTTTCATTACCCCAAAAAGAAACCCTATATCCATCAGCAGTCACTCTTGTTCACCCCACATGCCCCTACATCCAGGGGATCTTTCTGTTTCTATATATTTGCCTATTTCAGACATTTTATATTAATAGATTTATACAATATGTAATCTTCAGCATGCACCAGTATTTTAATTACATTGTATAGGTAAATAATCTATTGTATGGATAAACCACATTATATGTATACATATATATCAATTTGTCATTTGGTATACATTTGGGTTTTTGCCCATATTACAGTTAAACTGAATAATGCTGCAGTGAACATTTATGTATAACTTTTTGTGCAGATATGTGTTTTACTTTCTCTTAGGTACATAACTAAAAGTAAAAAAACTTGGTCATACAGTAATACTATGCTTACATTTTGAGGAAATACCAGTTTTCCAAAGTACACCACTTTATATTCCCAACAGAAAAGTATGAATATTTAAAATTATTTGAAGCCTTGCTAACACTTGTTGTTGTGTGTCTTTTGGATTATTGTCATCCTAGTGGATATGAAGTGTAACCTGATAGTTTGATTTTCATTTCCTTAATAACTAGTGATACTGAACATCTTTGCATTTGCTGATTGGCCATTTGTATATTTTTGGGGGAGTTATGTCTATACAGATCCTTTGCCTATTTTTAAAATAAGGCCATTTGTCTTTTTATTATTTTATTATTGTCTATTTATTATTATTAAATTTAATAATCATTTAACTATATCCTGATAAATATAAAACTCCAGAATATATAAATTCAGAAGTCATTGCATTGCATATATTTTCTGCTGTTCTAGGAATTGTTTTTTCCCTTCTGGTGAGATATTGTGTACAGCACAAAAGTTTTGAATTTTCATGGAGGATGCTTTGTTTTTAATTTTGTCAGTTGTATTTTTGGTTTTTTTGGTGTTATATCGAAGTAAACACTGCCTAACCAGATATAATGAAGATTTACTCCTACGTTTTCTTCCAAGAATTTTAAAGTATTAATACTTACATTTACTTCTATAATGCATTTGAGTGATTTTTTGTGTATGACTTGCAGAAAGGGTCCAAATTCATTATCTTGCCTCTGGATATCCAGTTTTTCCAGTAATGTTTGTAGAAAAGACTTTTCTAATTGAATTATCTTGCACTCTTCTTTGGAATCAATTGACCACACCTGTAAAGGTTTATTTTTAAACTCTTAACTCTATTTCATTGATCTATGTGTCTACCATACGCCAATACCACAGTGCCTTGACTGCTATAGCTTTGTAGTAAGTCTTGAAATCAGGAAATATGAGTCTTCCGAGTGTGTTCTTCTATTTTAAGAATGTTTGACCACTTTGAGTTTCTTGCTTTTCTGTGTGAAATTTAGGATTATTTTAACCATTTATGAAAGATACATGGTGGGGATTTTGATATGGTTAAGTCTGAATTTGCAGGTCAGTTTGGGAAGTGTTGCCATCTAAATAATATTATTTTCTGCTTCATGAATATGAGATGTTTTCTTTCAGTAACAGTTTAGAGCTTCTCCTATATAAGTCTTTCATGACTTTTGTTAAATGAATACCTAGTTATTTTAATATTTTTGATTTTAGTATAATGTTTTAATTTAATTTCAGGTTTGAATTTTTCATTGAGCTTATATTAAAATTCAATATATTTTTATATTAATCTTGCTGAACTTAATTTTAATAGTTTTAAATGAATTCTTCAGGGTTTTCTATTTATAAGAACATGCCATTTGAAAATTCATAGAAATTATTTTACTTTCATTCAGTCTATGTCTTTATGTTTAATGTTGGATTGCCTTGGTTAGACATACCTGTACATTTTGAATAGAAATGTCAGAGTGTTCAGTCTTTTATCATGAAGTTTTTTTTGTTAGTTGTTGAATTTTGTTTTGTTTTGTTTTGCTTTGTTTTGGTAAGCACCTTTCATTAGTTTGAAGAGTGTTATTTCATTCCTAGATTGTTTTGAGTTTTAACTGTGAAAATGTTTTAGATTTTGTCAAAATAAATTTTTGTATCTGTTGAGATGAACATTATTATGTCCTTTTATTCTATTCAAATTCTACATTCTATTGGTTAATTGTCAGATATTAAACCAACCTTTCACTCCTAGAATAAATTAGACTTGATGATGGAGTATAGTTCTTTACTTTCGGCTTCAGTTTGCTGGATTGTGATGAGGGGTCTTGCACCTATATTCATAAGAGATACTAGTTCATAGTACTGTTTATTTGTGTTGTCTTTGATTTGTCATCAAGGTAATGTGTATCTCATCAAATTTGTTTGGAAGTAGTTCCTTAGCTTTCATTTTGGGGAATAATTTTGAAGGATTGATAAAGACTTTCTTTAAAACTTTGGTAGAATTCACCCTTGAAAATCTGTTTTTTTTTAAAATATAGATTTCATTTATAGAAAGTCTTTAAATTACTAATTTAACCTTTTTACTTCTTACAGATTTATTGCAATTTTCTGTTTCTTCTGAGTAATTTTTGTGAGCATTTGTCTCCCTAGGAATTTGTTCATTTCATATGTTAATTTGTTGTTGTACATTTGGTAGAAATTCTTGTTTAATCCTTTGTATTTCTAGGTCCCCTTTCATTCCTAATTTTGGTAATTTGAGCCTTCTCTCTTTTTTTCTTAACCATATATCTAAAGGTTTGAAAATATTGCTGATTTTTTAAAAGGCAAACAATTTCTGGTTGTTGATTTTCTCCATTATTTTTCTGTTCTCTATTTCTTTTCTCCCTAATCTTTACAATTTTCTTTCTCTTAATTGTTTTGAGTTTAGATTGCTGTAATATTCTTTTAGAACATTCTTTGTGGGCCTATACTCCAATGTCTAGGTTCACCAGACTTGCAGTCCTCCTCTCTCAACTTGGGGAGGCCCCATTGGACTGTCCAGCCTCTGGGCCAACAGCTCTGCTCTCCTGGCTTTGCTTCCATTTATCTACCCTCAAAGTCATTTTTTTTTCCCTTCATTTTATTCCATCTCTGTCTCTATGAGTCCTGACTGACAGTGTCTTTGCTGGTATCAAATTCTCATGTTCTTTTTTGGTCTACTGTAAACTCATGGATATCCGAGACATCAAGGCTGCTCCACACCTTCTTGGATAACCTATTTTCTGTTTTGGGTTCTGCTAAAATGTTTATTGAATTCATAAATCACATGCTTGATCTCTTTTATAAACTTATCAAATGGTTGTACAGTCACACATTCAATATTCTTTTGAGAGCACGATTCTCATCTTTGGCTGCTACCTGGATAAGCTGGTAATTTTCCAAATATTCAAGTGTTGGTTACTTTTGCTTAACAATTCCTTCCTCATTTTAATCTCTTTCCTCTCATATTTTACTCTAAGCAGTGAGGAAAAACCAGGGTATATTTTCTACAGTTTATTTAGAAATCTTCTCAGTTAAAAATACAAGTTTGTTGCTTACAAGCTCTACTTTATCCAAATGTAATTCAGTCAAGTTCTCTGCTACTTTTAACAAGAATCATCTTTCTCCAGTGTCTGGTAACGTGTTCCTCATTTCCATCTGAAAGCTCACCTTTAACATTTATATTTCTACCAGTGTTTTTGCTCATGCTTGTACATATAAAATGACAGAAGCATTTTCTACCGTGTTCCTCACTTCCATTTATATACTCACCATAATAAAAATATGTATTTTTAACCAACTGTTTCTTCAAGGAAATGTAAGTTGCTGTTGTCATTGTTTTCTATCAAGTGCATTAAAGTTCTTCTAGTCTCTACCCATTATCCAGTCCCAAAGCCATTGTGACATTTTTAGATATTTTTTATAGCAGCACCCAAATTCCCAAAATCAAAATCTGTATTAGCTTCCTAGGACTATTGTTATAAGACCACAGACTGAGTTGCCAGAAGCAGCAGACATGTATTCTCTCAGAGTTCTGGAAGCTAGAAGTCTGAAATCAAGGATCAAGGTGTCAGCAGGGTTGGTTCCTACTTGAGGCACTGAGGGAAAATCCCTTCTGTAATTCTTTCCTGGCTTCTGGTGGTTGTCCGCAATCTTTGTCACTACTTGGCTTATAGATACATCACTCCAATTTTTACCTCTGTCTTCATGTTACATTCTTCCCAAGGCTGTCTTCCTTCTACATATACCTGCATGCCAAAATTTCCTTATCTTATAAGGATATTAACCATTAAATTAGGGCCCACTCTACCAGTATGGCTTCACTGTAACTTGACTATATCTGCAAATAACCAATTTCCAAATGAGATCATATTTACAGATACTGATGGCTAGGACTTGAATGTATCTTTCAGGGGTACAAAATTCAACCTACAACAGTGTCCCCTAACATACTCCTGTGTGTATGTGTGTGTGTGTGTGTGGTGTGTGTGTTAGCACCGTCTTGCTTTCTGTCAGTATAAGTTGCCCCAGGTTCATCTTGTGTCTTTACTGTCCATGTCTTGGCATCAATCCTTTCTCCAAAGAAATCTGGCTCCTTTTATTGCAAGTGGTATTAGAAACCAAGATCTGGATACTGGACGTACTCCCAGATAACAGAAAGTCATTTCTTTAAGCCCTTTCAGTTGGCACAGTGAAGAAATATATGTATGTATGTGTATATATCCATATACTTACATATATATAAACATGTGTATGTATATCATGTTAATCTTAGATTTTTCCTGATCTCTCCACCATGTGAATCGTTCCACCCTTCTCCCTTGTTTATATATAAATTCTCACTGCAAAAGGGAGAAAACTGCCTCCCATAATCTGCCATCCTTTCACCAAGTGTTTAATTCTGGTGCACATGTATAATAGTGTCAGTTGTCATCACATATTCCAGTGTGAAACAGCGTTATCAATGAGAAGACAGTTCTTTTGCACAGTTTTTTTTTTTGCTATAATTCTTCCATATACCTATCATTTCTAAAGTTCAACAACCTTTTCCCATACCACCTTCAGTGTAATTGTTTCATTTATGTATAGTATATTTAAGTTTACACATCAAAACTGCAATCCATCCTGTTATCCCTTGACCATATAAATATATATTTTAAATTTGTATACATCAAGGCTCTATTTTGTAACTGTGAAAGCTGTAAAGTTCTCTAAATACATTTTAATAAATAGTAAATAAATGGTTTTAATAAATACATAATATCATCTATCCACCATTGCAATATCGAGCAAAATGGTTTCACTATCCTAAACAAAACAAAATGAAACACTCATACTTCACCTTACACTCTCCTGTCATAACCCTGCATCCCTGGCAACCACTAATCTTTTCACTATCTGTATGGTTTTGCATTTTCCAGCAAGACATATAATTGACATCATACAGGATGTAGCCTTTTCAGCTTGGCTTCTTCCACTTACCAATATGCATTTAAGGTTCCCCCATATCTTTTTATTGCTTAATGGATTAATTTTCATCATTGTATAATATTCTAATGTATGGACCTACCAGAGTTTATTTGTTGTTTCCAGTTTGGGCACTTAGGAATAAAGCTGCTATAAAAATTTTTGAGCAGGTTTTTATGTGTACATAGTTTTCAGTTTATTGTGGATCTACCTTCATAATTGCTGCATCTTCTGCTAAGACTTTGTTAAGTTTTATAAGAAACTGCCAAAACTGTCTTTCAAAGTTGCTGTATCATTTTTTTCATTTCTACCAGCAATGAAAGAATGTCCTTTTTTCTTGCATTTTTGTCAGCATTGGTATTGGCAATGTTTTTTAGTTGTTATAATAGACATGCATTGATGTCTCATATTGTTTTGTTTTGTTTTGTTTAACTAGCGGACATTTTTTGAGAAGTTTTAGATATACATTAAAAAATGAGTGGAAAGTACAGAGAGTACCCATGTGCCTTCTCACCGGCTCCAACGGCCCCAGTTTCTCTGAACATCAACATCTTGCATTGGTGTGTGTCCTTTGTTATAATTAATGAGCCTGTATTGATGCATTATTATTAGCAAAAGTTCACAGGTGAGATCACTCTTCGCTTTGGGTATTGATAAGTGACATGTCTCCATCATTACAGAGTCATAAAGGATATTTTCAGTGATTCCAATTTTTTTCCCTTATTTGAATTCATATTTTTGGTCATGATGCTTTGTTTTCTAATAGACCCTTTCCCCAGTTAGGGATCACTGAGTCTACATTTCTTGAATTCTTGAATGCTTTAATTTTCCTGTCTAAATAGAATTTACACTTGAAGGGAGTTTTGACTGAATATAACATTTTGGTCTGTTTCTTTGACCCAGAATTTTGTAGATATTTGTTCAACTGTATGTCATGATGCTTGTTCATTTGGTTGACCTAGACCTTTGATTGCCTAAGAGATAATCGATGCCTTTATGATTTCAAGAATCAGTTGGCTTTCTTACTAGATCATTACTTCTAGATTTTTTTCTGAGTAAGAATCCTTGAAAATTCCATGCAAATCAGGTTTACAGAGAGCTAGTTGCCAGGCTGAAGCCATAATGTGAAACTTAGCACAACTTTTTCCCCCAGATATAAGCTTCCTCAAAGGAAACTTTAATTTTCACCCAAATTTCTAATTTATTTTATTTAGGGATAATACATTTTTTTAAGGGAATGTATTTTTTAATCTGTGCTCCAAGTTTGGAGGAATGAGAATGGTGCCATTGGCACCTTTTGTTTTCTGTATGTATGTGTGTGTATATGTGTGTGTGTGTGTGTATCTCAATAATATCTGTTTACACAGATGTTTCTCACTCCTGCCCTCTGTGTGACCTGCTGATTATGAACCCAAATCTCTCCTGAAATTAATGGGGCACATTGATCATCACTAACACTGAACAGTGTACCATCTAGATAGATTTGCAGCATTCTCTGATACCCTCATTTGTCCATTTCTTCATCAGCTTTCTCTCTAATGAATTAGCTAATTAAAACAAATTTCCCTAACTAAAAATCCACACAAAAGTTTTAAAAATAGTGCAGTTAATATTTTGTTCTATTCTTTATCAAGATTCATTGACTGTTAGCATTTTATCTCATTGGCTTTGTGTCTTGTGAAATACATTTCCTGTACTATTTTCTATCTGTTGCTTTGTTTAGCCTGGCTTAGGTTTGGTTTGTTTGCTGATTTGTTTTGCTTTGTTTCTTAACAGATTGCTTAATTAAAATCCTTGAGCTTTAAGGCAGTTTTAAAGCCTTGGTAACACATTTTTTTGAATCAGGTAGGCATTTCCCTCTTTCTTTCCAGACTGTCTGTTAGGTTTCCTTCGCCCTTTACTTCCACTTTAAAGCGTGCTGCCTTACCTTGGGACCCTGTAACAATTCACCACAGACTGGGTGGCCTAAACAATTAACAGTTATTTCTCACAGTTCTAGAGTCTGGAAAATCCAAGGTGAAGGTGCTGGAAGACTGGGTATCTGGTGAGGGCCCTGGTCCTGGCTTGCAGATGGGCCTCTTCTGCTTGTATCTTCACATGGAGGATGAGAGAGAGGGGGATGAAGAAGCAGAGCACCGAGGATTTTTACAGCAGTGAAAATTCTCCGTATGTTACCATGATCATTGATACACGTCATCTTACATTTATTCAAACCCATGGAATGTACAACACTAGGAATGAGCCCTAAGGTAAAATGTGGCCTGTGGGCAACTGTGATGTGTCAGTGCCGGATCATCAATTGAAAGTAATGTACCACTCTGCGGGGAGGGGTGCTGATCATGAGAAAGCCTATGTATCTGTCGGGGTAGGTGATATATGGAAAATCTTTGTACCATTCTCTCAATTTTACTGTGAATCTAAAACTACTTTTAAAAAGTAGTCTTAATATAAAAAAAGTCTGGGGCTAGGCACCAAATTTCTGGCCTTTGAACTATGTTAAAATGGGAGGTGATTACTTTCCAGGGTTGGCACTTACATTTTGTAAGGCATGATCCTCTATTATTTCTTCCCACTGTCATTAAATTAAAGGCAATGTGGTAAAAATGGCGACCCCAATGAATGGAAGGAACCTCAGTCATTGAAGGGCTTTGTGAGCAGAAATGCAAAATTCTAAAAACTTGCACTGAACTTTATGTTGTAGCAAATGAATGTTTAGGGTGCTCTAAGAAGACATTGGTGGTGTTGGTTCTGTCATTACTAAGTCAGTAACAAACTTCAAGGGGCAGGGAGCAAAGATATAAAGGTAGAAGTAGTAGCTGAACTGGAGACATCAAAGGAAATCTAGCAAAGAGAGTTGACTATGTAATAATTATATCTTTAATTCTGCCTCGTCAGCAACCACCTACCACTAACTCATACCATTTTAGAATGTCATCAATTACACCAAATGTGTTTTTTCCTTGTGGAGATTGTTAACAGCCATCCACTGACTGTTACTGCAGATCCCTATGACAGACACGTGAAAGTGCCATCTGTGGGCTTATCAGCAGCTGCTGTCTACAAGAATGTTTTAGTTTCACATATTAGTAAATTTTGCTTTAATAAGAAAGATATGACTTGAGCTAATAAGAGTTAGGTTCCCAATTCTTTCTGCAAGCATTCTTTAAGTAACCAGACACCGAGAGAGAATTCCTTACTTCAGACGGGACAACCATGTGAGACGTGGGACTCCTTTAACAGGGTCTGTGGAGAGCAGGGCATTTTTGATATCATCTTTAGTGTCCATTTAATAATGTGTAACAAACTTATTAGGACAACAAAAAAAGAACGAGGTGATAATCAAAGTTCTATAGAATAAAGGTTTCAGCCGTAACTGGACAAAAGTGTCTAAGATAACTTTCAGACTGCTTACTAAATTTCATCTCTGTTTTTCTATATGAACTGGCTTTCAGAAACTCTTTGTCACATATATTGACATGGTCACAGATAAATCTCAGGTTTCTCACCCCCAAAAAAAGACTGATTCCCAAATCCTTACCTCCTTTTCTCCCAAAGAAGTCCCAGGAACTTAGTTCTAATTGGCCTATTTTGTAACAGTAAGTGTGTTATTCCATGATTACTAAACCCAACAAATTAATATGTTTGGCTGTTCCCAAAACACACAGAATGGGTCGTAGAAGAAGGGAGGTATGCTGAGCAGATTAAGCAATTATCCTCAGAAGGGTTGAACCACCTTAATTTTTGGACACACAATGTGTCCTTTGGAAATGGGGAGTGTTGAGATCATCATCTAACGTGCTTACCAGCATCTAATTTCTGTTCTTTTATTAAAAATACACTAAGTTCCCTGTGGGGAACAATTTCTGCCCACCTTAGCCCTTCATATTTCAGATCAGGCATCTCTAAACTCCCAGCTCCCATTTTTCTGGAGAGGCATACTCCAAACTGAACAACTCACAGCATTACTTCCTTTGCCCAAAAATGATTGGTTCAAGATGAGTCCTTGTCCCAAGCAGGTCTCTGAGACAGTCTTGAAATTTGTAATGAAAGTATTAAGAGGTATACTTCCTCTGCCAGCAATGACAGGACAAAAACCTGAACTGCTGCTGGAAACCTTTGTCTCCTCTTGGAAAGGAACTGCCTGAAAATGAGGCAAACTCAGAGCAGAATGTGACATGGAGAGTTGGGGGAAAAGAGACTCTTGATCATGTTCAAGCATTTGGATCCAGTCCTATTAAAGTCTGACTTTTTCCTTGATTCCTTTTAATCTGTGAAACAGTAAGCTTGCATTTCCCTTTAAGCTAGTTTGAATTTCACAATTTGTCACTTAAAACTGAGTCTTGGCCAGCACAGGGGGAAGAGACGGAGGTCAAAATTTCAAATGAAAAATTGAAACATCATTAGCCACCTGGTTTTTATTTGAATAAGTGAAGAAGGACACCCTTGTGCAGTTAAGTCGTGGTTCGTAAAGAATCACTACGGTGAATTATATCACCAACCCTATCCAACAGGGTGGAAAATGGGTAGGATAATAGAGTTGGCTCTGGGGTCAGGAATCAGAGATTATATTTGGGTTGGAAGGTACGCAAGCAACCTGAGTTTGGTACAACCGTTCCTTCTTTGGACATAATCCTCTAATTATTAAATCACTTCTTAAGAGCTTGGAAATAACTCCGCTTGGCATACGCTTGAAACCATTACTTCTTTTTTTAAAAACTCCTTCAACTCAAACTTCCCTCTCATGCCATCTGAAATAGCAGTATATGTGACGCTAGATTTCTTGATGATATATTTAGCCCAGATTTTATATTTTCTACCTAAATTAGTTTCCCTTCCACCTAGAGCAGTTTATAAAGCATCAAGTCACCTAAAATTTCTATTACATAGAATACAAGAAAGTATTTTATAGATATTACATACTTTTTTTCTGCACTATTTAGCTATAACTTATCAGCTTGCATTTTAATGAGAAACATACTAAAAGAGATTAAAAAAAAAAGAAAGAAGACCTGAGTTTTAGGTCAGTAATTCACTGATTTTTCTGAAACTATAAAGGTCACAGGTTTATTGAGGGGAAAAAAGAAAGATTTTTTTTTAATGTTGAGGAAAATGCTGTATAAGTATAAAATTATTACCATTTTGTATATCTTTTACAAAACTATAGTATAACATAATAAAATGATTTTGACAGCTTCAAGACCAAAATGTGAAATTTTTGATTAAAACTGTCTGCTTTTTTCGTTAAAATATGAGTGTGATTTAGAAGTGATTACATTGATTAAAATATGCCACAACTCACCATGTAAAATGCTTGTTTACTAGCCTTTCTTGTTGATCTATTAAACTTTCAGTTAACTGATCTTTCTATAATTTATATTTCACAATAACCCTTCTGAAATATTGTTTAATTGTACCATTGAGCATGGAGAACTTTAACAATCCCAAATAGGCATAATACATAGTTAGAATCGATGGTTTTGCACTTGTTCTCCTGTGCTGCGGAATGCCTAAGCTATTTCTTTCACTGCTTTTTATACTGGAACATATCAGTCTCAAAAGAATTCCTAGTTTAAAGAAGAAAAAAAAAAAAGTAAAATCAACTATGAGCTGTGTGAAGTGAGGAATATTAAAGTGTTCGGCCAGTTGTTAATTCAACGGAGATAAATGCATTCTCTAGAGACGTTCAGTGTGATCTAATACTGCAGCCTTCTGCCCAGAGTGCATCATTGCAGTAGCAACTCTGCCAAATGTTCACCGCTTTTGCCTACACCTAAAACACTGGTCAAGACGCCCCTTACAACACTGCTTAGAAATGCACACCTATGCGTATGGGAAACTTTGATTTTAAAACCAATGACACTTTTACTGTTGACTCATTTGGCCAAAAACTGAAAATTCTAAAAAATGTATTTTGAATCTGCATTCTTTGTTTGATGCCACATACTTTAAAATAGACAGACTCATTCACATATACTCATCCTGTTCAACCCCCTGCCTTCTAAATCAGAGATAGAATACCTCTGATTGCCACCAGGGCAAGGATTTCTGTGAATTCATGCTGATGGGGTAACTGCTTTGATGGCTTCAAGTATCAAAAAGCAGGGTTAGGCTACTTACAGTTCCTGAAGAAGCTACTCTTAGGGTAGCACAAATTAGAACTCAGGATTCCAAAAATAAACATTTTTTAAGCTATCCATGTGAAGAACACATGGATTTAAAAACAAGTAGATGGGAAGGGGGGAACAAAAGAAATCAGTTGGGACATCCTTCCAATTACCTCTGCTATTCACACACTGGATCCACCACATTTCTCTCCTTATAAAAAAACAACTGAAGTGTGTACATTGGAGCCCTTTTTCCACTCTCTTCTTCAAAATGTGTAGCCCTGAATTAGTTAAACTTGGTTTATGGGAATTCTAATGTAAGGAGAAATGCACACCTCATGCAGTAGGCAGAATTCTAGGACTGGCTTTCAATAACTCTCGCCCTTGCATAATTTCCAACCTCACTGACTGTGAGTGGAACCTGTGAATATGATGGAGGTCATTCCTGCGATCATGGAGCATCATGCGGCAAAGAGAGATTATCTGGGTGGGCTTAATCTAATCATATGAGTCCGTAGTAAGTAGAGAGTTTTCTCTAGATGGTGGCAGAAAGAGAAATCAGAGAGCATGAGAATGATTCAGGAAAACACTGCTGGCTTTGAAGATGGAGCAGGGAGACAGACTTACTTAGATGATACTATCAATGTCTCCTTCTGTTTGACTAAACTTTAGACAGGTTTCTTTCTAACTCTAGGTTCCTAACCTCCCTTTTCTTAGAGCAGTTATTTAAAAAAAAAATTGTAATTGCAAATTCTTTCTCTGCCCCTCATGAGTTGTAAGTTTTCCACAACTCAGAAGTGTTTTTCTCAAGGACCTGGGAGTCATCCCTTTAAAACGTAATCTTTAAGGAAGAGACCACCTCTACCCTCCAGTTTTTGTAGGAGGAGCGGAGCCTAACTTCAATAAGCAGCAATTGTAACTGCCCCACCTCTCCCCTAACCTTATCCACGGCATGTCCATTAGCTCAACTAAGTGTTTAAAAATCTTCATGGCTTTTGTTAAAGCAGAGTTTAGTTCAAGTTCTCTTCCATGTTGGAATCATTCCTTTTCTCCTATTTCAATAGTCTTGAAAAAAGGTTTGCTTGCATGTTTAACTGATCAGGTGCAGTTTTTCTTTCACAGCATGCAAGGACCAGAGAAAGGTGTCTAGGAGCTGAGAGAGATGTCCAGCCAACAGCTGCCCAGCAAACGAGGACCTCCATCTTTTAGTCACAAGGAACTAAATTATCCCAAATCTGAATTAGCTTGAAAGTGATTCTTCTTCAGAGCCTCTGGATAAGAGCTCAACTGGGCCTGCATCGTGATTTTGGCATTGTAGACCCATAATATAGGACTGCATATTTTAATTCCCCAATTGAGCCCATTTGGGTGTCTAACCTAAAACATTATATAAGCCATTAAATTTGGGGCAGTGTATTATGCAGCAATAGAAAATAAATACACCTCATTTGAACCCAATATAACTTTAAACTTCCCAGTTTATATAGTCAGTGTCTTAGAAGATGATGACCTTCAGAATATAATTCTGGCTATGCTCTAAAGGGCATGGTCTTTTTTTATAGTTACCTTAAATGACACTAATAGATTTTGTTAGTATTGTTTTTATCTAAATCAAGTGTTTAAATACTAAAGTTAAAAAATTATGATTATTCTGAATATCATCATCTTTTTAAGTAACCTCTGCATACAAATGTGCTAATGGTCTATTATACACAATAAGCAACGATTTAATAACAAAGTATACTGCAAATAAGTTACTAAAATAATTATATGTTTTAACCTTTCCCATATTGTTAATATGCATGTTGAAAAGATTAATTGTGGCATAAAATAGGTAAATGTTTAGAGTACTTCAATTCAAATAGGGGATATTTTTAAGAATCATTAAAAGTTAGACTCTGGGGTGATCTGAGACAGATCATCTATAGAAACATGAAACCTAAAGTAGTTAATTTTAATAATTCTTCAAAATGCTTCTAAATGTACATAATCTATGACTGTGTACTTTAATTCTGACCATCTTTGTGTCAATAAATTAAGCAGTTTTTCAATTGCTTATGTGTTTTTCAATTTCTTTTAGCCAGAAAAAAAAAGTCATTTTGTAGCTAAAGGACATTCCTATGCTTAGCATGTATTTTGGTCTAAAATTAATGTAACTCACTAGGCAATCAACTAGAGTACATTAACAAAATGATTTTTTTTATCATAATTACATTTAAAGTTGAATTTTTATGACTTCATTCATGCAACACAGAGCATAATCGTCTGAACTACTTACTGAGTCATAGCCAAGCTCATATTTCCAGGAACGTTACCTGTTTCTTTGATCCGAGTATTGCTATGCAATTAAGTCTGGGAACAATGCGTCTGGAACTATGTTATACATTCTATTACAGGAACGACAGCTGGAGTATTGAAATTCTTCACACTTCATACACTAGTGTTGCTTCACAAAAGCATTCTTTACTCATACCAAGCTTCTCACTTGCTGTACAAACAGACTTGTTATCAGTAAATTTGATGAAGATTGCCTGAAATGTGGAACTGAGAGGCAGTTCCTCAAACCTTCATTCCAGCTTTCAGTCCTTCCATCGGAGAATCTCAGAACATGGAGTTTCCAGATTATGCATACTTTCATAAAGTGTTCCAAAATGCCCCTTTGTTCTTGCTTTCAGGTTTGGCAAAAGCATTCCCATAGGCCTGGAAATGGAAGCCTTCCCCACGTCTCCCATGTTAATATATATGTATGTACCAAGATTTCTCACTATAATAATCTGAGCCAAGACTTTGTTCAGTAGCCATTTTCTTTTATTTCTTATATCAAATTAAACTACTCACAAATGAACAATGTATATAACTAAAATAATAGAAGTGTGCTTTTTTCCTTACAGTTAGACTCTTTTTAAAGATAGCCTTATTTAAACTCTCAAAGACACAAGTTACTAAGGATGTTAAACCACCCTTATTGAATTCAAATCATTTTAACAAGGCACATCTCCTCATCACTTTCACCTGCACAACATGGACTGTGCATTCGCTGCTTTCAGGGCACTCCAACACGCCCTTAAACAGATATTAACTAAGAAATATCAGTTGCACTCTTTTGTGTGAGTGAGAAAATGGACCTTTAACACATCGTGTCTACAGACATGTGTTAGATGATACTTAAGAAAAACAATAAAGTAATTAATGCCTTATAGGGGTAGGAGAAAAATGAACATGTAATTAGAGCCAAAAATGGTGAAAATATGGGGTGAAATTCCTAGAACTTGAGCTAGAAAGCTGGTTATAAATTCAATTGTTTAAAACATGTGAAGTTATCAGAAGATTGATTCTTAAGGGCTGCACAGTGACTGCTACATGTCAGTAACATTAATATTATTACTACTACTCTTAGCATAACTACCAAGTGTGAAAAAGTTCAATATTTTTCTCTCCGTCTGCCTTGCATTCCTGATTTGTTTAATTATTCATGAATGCATTCACTCAACGAAGTATGAGTTTTAAGTCAACTACCAGCAAAACATCTCCCAGGTGTTAGTGTGGTACACAAGCCAGGAATGACCCCTACTTTTATGACCCCATAGTCTAATCAGGGAGATTGATGATATGTAAAATTACTTACGCAAGTATAAAACAATTATTACATTATCTCTAAAGAAGAAGTAAACAGTGCTGTGGAAATACACTGAGGATATGTTATTGAAACAGAGAAAGAAGCATTTGACCTGGGCTATAAATTTAAAGTGTCCCCAGCAACTTTAATTTGAAAAAAATACATACATCCCAATGTTCATAGCAGCACTATTTACAATAGTCAAGACATGGAGACAGCCTAAATGTCCATTGACAGATGACTGGATAAAGAGTTTGTGGTATATTTATGAAATGGATACTACTTAGCCATAAAAAAGGATAAAATAATGCTACTTTCAGCAACATGGATGGACCTGGAAATCATCATTCTAAGTGAGGTAAGCCAGAAAGAGAAAAAAAATACCATCTGATATCACCCTTATGTGGAATCTTGAAAAAAAAAAAAGAAAAGAAAAACCCAAAGAAGGCACAAGGGAACTTATCTACAAACAGAAAGGGGTAGACTCACAGACATAGAAAACAAACTTATGGTTACCAGAAGGGAAGTGGGTGGGAAGGAATAAATTGGGAGTTTGAGAGTTGCAGATACTAACTACTATATATAAAATAGATAAACAGTAAATTTCTTCTGTATAGCACAGGGAACCATATTCAATATCTTGTAGTAACCTATAATGAAAAAGAATATGAAAAAGAACATATGTATCTATATGTATGATTGAAACATTATGCTGTACACCAGAAACTGACACAATGTTATAAACTGACTATACTTCAATAAAAAATGTAAAAAATAAAATAAATTGTCCCTGGCAAAAGGAAGGGCATGCATGAAAGTCCTCAAGGGTTAAGAGAGGACCTGCTGATTTTGAAGGAGTGAAATATACCAGAATGACAGCTTTTTCAGACTCCTTCAAAGAAGTAGACATGAATGGGTTTGGGCCTTAGAGTCCAGGTTAATGATTTTAGATGTGATTCTAAAAACACAAGAAATTGCTGTGGGGCTTTAAGTTTGGAAGTGACATGATCTGGGCAACTTTTAAGGAGAACTCTATGGATATGTGTAGAAATTCAACTGGTTTAGAGGTAGAATAAATGTGTAAAGCCTGTCTAAGGAGAAAGTACAGTCACATATTGGCTAAGGCATTTCAAGTTGATCATAGTATTAGCATTTGGAAACAGACTATGCATTACAGTCATCTCTTTACATCTGCTAAGAATTGATCCCAGCCCCTTCAAGTGAATACCAAAATCTGCAGTTGCTAACGTCCCTTATATAAAATGGCATAGTATTTGCATATAACCTATGCACACTCTCCAGAACAATTTAAATCATCTCTAGACTACTTACAGTATCTAAGAAAAGGCAAATACTATGGAAATAGTTGTAAATACAATGTAAATGCTATGGAAATAGTTGCCAGTACATGGCAATTTCAGTTGACTTTTGGAACTTTCTGGAATTTGTTTTAATACTTCTGATCTGAGGTAGGTTGAAAATGAGGATGCAGAATTTCTAGATACAGAGGTCCGAATGTACACAAAAAACATTTCTAAATTTGCATTTCCCAGCCTCCAGTGAGCAGTCAGTAATTCCCCAAGACCATAGTCTGCCTTTTAATCTTGTGTGTTGTTTACTCTATCAACATTTCTATCAATACCTAAAAGATTTTTAAGTTTCCACAAATGTTACCTGGTTATCTATCAACCAGCTTCTCCCTCTGCTGTGGTAAAATATGCCATTTTCAACCAAGTGTGGATATAGATAACTTCAAATATTCAAACGTTTATTAAAAGTTGACTAAAGGTATCTGGTCAACGGTTTGAAAGTACTATTCAAAAACTGAAAATGTTATATTGGATATTAGATAATACTCTCTTTGACGTTCTTAGTTGATGCCCCACCTTAGTTGACTTGACCACCTCTGCTGATTTCCTCAACGAGTATTAGACTTCAGGAGAAAAAATAACAGCCAACCTGTTCCTCCCAGTCATGGTTTTATTGACTATTCCTCTTAATCTGCAATCCAGCCTTTTCAATGACAGACATTGGATCAAAGAGAAAATAAAAAGGAGCTTTTATTTCCATTTGTGCTTGCAGACTCAATTTTATCAATTTAGGATAATCTGTACAAATGCAACTAATATCACAAACAGAAAAGGTTTCACATGATTATGCTGAACAGCTTAGCCCCTCATTGTATAGAAGCTCTTCATTTACAGTGAAGTCTAGGATACTAAAGTTATGCTTCTATAAACACAGGACTCATTTACTACTTTTTTGGCTTAATGCACTTTACTCCTTACAAAAAAAAAAAAAAAGAAAGTACAATCCATTCCCATACATAGACTTGAATTTCTCCACTGAAAAACAATCAACTGCTAGTGATCTAAAATACCTAATTTTCATTTTTCTTCTCTGCAAATTAAGTGGTACATTAGAATTACAGGCCAATGTTTAACAACTGTTAAATTACACTTGAATCAACTGAACAAGACAGTATCATTTTAAAGAATATTATGAAAAGGTGATGGACTTTGAAATATAATGGCAAGTTTAGAAATAATGTTAGGAAAAAAGGCTTGGGGTTGATCCTGAGAATATAAACCGGATACATTTGAAAGGTGACAAAGTATTGGACTTCTAGAGAAAAAATAAGAAGAAAAAGTAAGAGCAAATAACAAAAGCATTCTTATTAGTACACTCAACTTTGCCCTCAACCCCTAAGATTATTTTCTTGAAACCCTTAGGAAAATAAATGGATCTCAGAGTTCATTTGCATCCTAAATGTAACTGTGTGTAAGTGTGTGTGTGTGTGTGTCTGTCTGTGTCTGTGTCTGTGTTTTAACTACTGGCTACACATTTTACTCAGATCACTGGATTATATTTCTTTCAGTTAAAATAAAACACAGGATATGTAAGTGTGTTCACTTGCAACTGTCAGTAGGCGTGTTGTTAACATTAAGTACGTAGATAACCTACATCACAGCTGACCCTACTGGAGGAAAAAGACTATTAAGCAGCAACTTCATTTACTTCTTCATAACACACAGTAGTTAATTAGCCCTGGAGAAACTCTTCCAGGCCATTTCCTTTGGCCATAAGGCAAAAGAAACAGCACTTTAAATCTTTGATCAAGAATCAGCCCATTTTAACTCAAAAATAAAAATACCCTTCTCAACGTGATTGGCTTAACCTTAACCTTCAGAATGCATTTTGTAACTTCCTCCTTAGTTCAAAGTGATCTTACATCCCTTGTGAAAGGAGCAAGTAAAAATTACTCTTCACTGTTTTCAAAACTTTCCCCTCAGTTGTGTCAACCTTTCTCTAACAAAACTTATACAATGAATAAGTCAACTAATAAATTATTTGTCTATTGGAGGCAAGACAAAAGACTTTGACACCTTTTCTTCTCTCTTTAATGACAGAATCAAATCTGCCCAAGGTTTGATAGAAGCAGCAAGGATGTATTATGAAAGTGAGTGTAGCCATAGTTTCACATGAAGTAAAGAATGTTTGGTCTGTGTGACCTCATCTCCTCTCTACTCATCGGAGCATTTCCGGCAATGCAGGTGTGGGGTGGGGCTGTGGACCATCAGGAGCAGGAACTCCCCAATAAGTCCATGCATCACTCATCCTGCGAAGCTCTGGATGACCTAGATCTGAGGTCACCTTCTCCCACACAGGGAGCAGCAGGAACTTTGGCGGCGGTGACAAGAGCTCCCAGGCAGAGCCCTTAAGTTTGTGACCTGGATGGAGGTGAGTGACCCTCAGGAGTCAGCCCGATCCTCCAGAGCCTGGTTCATCCACACACCCGCCGGGACCCCTCTGGGCTCCTCTGGGCTCCTGATATTCACTGTCACACAGCTAAATACAACCTCGACACCACAAAGACGGCTGAGCCATGGAGTGAGATAGAAATCTTTCTGGTCTGTCACTGCCCATTCCCTGACTTTGACCAACGTCAGCTCAAATTTGGCTTCTGTAGCCACTTGTGCTATAAAACCAGGCACCCTCCTGTTCTCACTATGGTCTAGTTCATGTGGTCAATGGAAATTCTCCTTTTCTTACTGGCCTCCCAGTGCAAAAAGAACCACTTTGTACCCAGAAACAAACTGTCCCTCAGAGTTATTGGGTCGAAAGAAAAGGAAAGTAGAATCTATCACCTGAGACTGCGGGGCCCAGGTGGCCCTCTGCCCACCCCTTGGATGTCCACTGCTCCTAACCCAGATCTGCGGCTCCTTTCCTGAACCCTGACACCTAAGAAACTGGTTTTCTCTTTTCTTTCGATATTTCGTTCTTGGAAAAAAAAAAAAAAAAAAAGTCTAGCCTAAGCCATACCTCCACATCACAATCCATCGCTCACGAAGCCTGTGCTTCACAAAGGAGGAAAGGAATCCCAGAAGAAAATTCCAAGATAGTTTAAGGAATAAAAATTTAGAAAAGTGATACATATATGAATAAATCTTAACCAGCCTTAACTAATATTTAAAAATATACAGTGTATTTAAAATAGAGAGACTTAAAATACAGAAGCAATAGGAAGTAAGATAAAGGAGACCTGATGTTTACTGAGCCTTTTGTTCAGAAAGTATTAAGTAGGGCAGTCCAAGTGTTATAGAAATTGATAAAAACACATCTTGTTATGGGAACAATCACAGCAGGTCATCCAATTCTGTGGTAATAGACAACTCAAAAATTTTACTCGCTTGAACAAAAAGTTGATATTTCACACACAGTTCACATCTGACTTACATCATTAGACAGATCTGCTCCTGGAGTCACTCAGGGGTGCAAGTTTTCTCCTGAAACGTGATCTATGGTCACCACAGCAGTGGGAAGCCAATGTGGTAAGTTACAAACTGGCTGTTAAAGTTTCTGTCCCTACGTGACATAACAGTCACTCTACTCATATCTCAGTGGTCAAAGCAAGGTAAAAGGCCTCAGAAGATTTCCAAAACAAAAACAAAAACAAAAACAAAAGATAGAGTAGGGATGCATGATTCTACTGTGTTGCTGCAAAGGAAAAAGCTGGAAAGATTTGGTGAAAACATGGAAACCGGTCAGTCAACCTGTCTGTTCACCAGAAATTCAGCTCACTATTCCTCAACAGGCAAAATCCACTCGCTCCCTTCCCAAGAGGCATGATTTCAATGTTTTATTCAGTGACGGGGGCCCAAATGGAGCCAAAGACTTACAAATAAAAAGGGAAAATTATCACCTCTCCACACACCAACTGGAATTAGAGGAACTGGGACAATAAAATGGAATCAAATACTCCCACTTGGAAAAAAATAATGGAAGAATGAAAGATTTTGTAGTCCACAGCAATTCTGTAACGGTAATGGGAATTTACAGTTACTGTAACCTGTGGAGGTATTTGGGATATTTTCTTGGTTTGAGTCCCAAATCTTCTCTCTGGGAGAGATTCCTAACTCCACTGCTTTCTCTGGTCCCATTTCTGCACTCTGATGATGTCTTCTTTATCCACTGTGTCTCTGTCACATCTGAAGTAGACAGTGTGGCCTCCTGAGGAGCTGGGAATTTCAGTCATCTGCTTCCTGCATGTAGACCACTGGGCTCAATGGCTGCTGTAGATATGAAGATGCATAAACAGTGTGCATTCAGATTCCTGGTTGTAACAGAAGCTGACTTTTCTTATAAATGTGGTCAGCTTTTTGTTTCACTCTGCTTGGGTTTATGTGCCAGTAAACACTCACAGTAGGATGATTGTTAATATCCCTGATTTATTCCTTGTAGAAAGGTTGAGTATAATCGTCCCTGGTTATCAAAGCATTTCTTGATAATTAAAAAAAAGCTTTGTGGTTGAAAACTCTCTTAAGTCTCTGCTCTATTCTGTTTCATTTTCAATTAATCCAATGGCACATTTTGTTTCTGAGCTAATCTCTTCTAAAAATTCTTTGCTACGTGCAGCATCGAACAAGGTATTACTGCATTAAGCAAAGCATTACAAGAAGAGATTAATTTAGAAATGAATGTGCCATTGGGTAATCAGAAATAGAATGGAGTTTGTTTCCAACCCATAACCCACTCCCTCATGGCTACTTCTTGAAACTTTTTTTTTTTCCTTATTTTGGCTGATGTGGGTTGTACCAAATATTTTGTGACTGCCATGGTGATCATCTTACAATAAATTACCATTTTTCCAATCTCCATTATCTGTTCTTTGCTTCTCAGCTGCCTGACTCTATACTGAGTTTTATTTTCACTAGAGCACCCTATTTATCAGGAAAGAATTTTTATTCCAGATACATTGAGTCTCTTCAAATGGACAATAAAAAGTAGGTGGTATAACAGAAAAAATGAGCACTAAAGTGAATAATATACAAATAGCTTATAATCCTATGGAAAAGAGTGTAACCATGTTAACATCAAGGAAAAGCAAAATTTTGCCACCAAAGTGGCAAAAACAAAAGCAAAAAAATTCACTTCGTGGATGGGAGGTAAAATTGGTACTTTGAAAATTAGATTGAAATTACTGAGTAATTTTGAAGATGTGCATAACTTACGACACAGAAATCTTGTTACAGTGTTTCACAACTAATCTAAGAAATAGGTTGAGGAAGAAAACAGAATCCTTCAATAATCTGATAAATAATTAGGTAATTTCAAATTAATACAATGGATTACTGTAGAACAATGAAAATAAACTGAGTGTTCATACAATAACATAATTCTCAGAAACACTGACTAAAACAAACATCAAATAATGTATAGTGTGATTAAACAAGAAAAACAGGCAAAACTAAATTATTTTTAGGTGCAGATACATAGGCAATATAATTTTAAAGAAAATTAAAGAGGTCATTATCATGAATTTCAAGATAAAGCTTACATCCAGGTCAGCTGCAGACGGCTGTGATAATCATAGATGAATAGCTGGGAACTCCTACAGTGCTAACCACAAAACCTGCTATGGTTCTTTGTTTTAATCTATTTGAACTATGCATGTATATTTTTCTAGACTGCTTTTTACACTACAATTCTATCATACGTTATCTATTTAGGATAGCACTCTAGTAAAATGTGCATAAACTAATTTAAAGACACAGCAATTGTTCCCAAAATAAAACAAACCTAGTAATTATGATCTAACTGCCCAAAAAAACTAAACTCTTCAAAAAAATTTACAGATTATTACTTTTCCAACAGGCAAACAGAACCTCAGACGGTTTGGCTAATTTCTCCAGCATTGTCCTGTACTAGCGCCTTGAACTTGAGAAAGATACTTTGTATCTCTGAATTTGTTTTATCATTTATCCAACTGAGATGATAAGGGAACCTGGATTGTATGATGGTTGTGAGGGTTTAATAATATGTGATATGAAAACTATTTTGCATTATCTCATTAATAATAATAGTAATAGTAATAATAATAATAATTCTTAGTTAATTAGTAACTGAACTGGGGCTGCCCTTGAGTTTTCCTACTTCACAATGTAGTCCTCATTCCCCTAACACATTCTGCTTTTAGGTCCCTCAAGGGCTCTGTGCAATTTAGTTATATTTTCAGAAACATAAATCATCTCTGTCAAGCCTAGCATGTCTAGGCAAACATTCCATTATGGTGATATTAAATTTTAATTTGGGGGGAATAAAATGTAGCCAGCAAGATTTACACCCTCATTAGATGAAAATACACTGCCTCTCAAGGTGATGTCAATAACTGTACTGAGAATATGATCAGCAACTTTAGAATCTTAGAAAGAAACTACCAACCACTAGAATGATTCTCAACAATTTATCTCTTTAGAAATAGTGATATGATCAATTTTGAAATGTTTGTATATGAGCCTTACTGAAACAAAAACATAGAAATTTGAAATTTTAAAACTTGCCTGATAATTAGCAAAAGCAAGTCATGGGTCACCAATTGGTTATTTCTCTATTTGTTGAGTTTCAATGACCTTAATATACACAATATAAAATTCATTGTGATACAAATGGATGGTTAAGGCAAGCAGAAACACCCTCGTCTAATTTTAAAACTTATTTGCTCTTATTTTATATTGCATTTCAGCTCACAAATTTAATACATTTTCTTCTGTATAACCAGAATTCTTATTAACATGCTCATGAAATAATAACATAAACAAACAGGCTACACAAAGTTGTTTGAGGTCATTTAGTTAAGACTTAAGATTTCCACCAGATGGCGATCTATCCTCTAAAATACTAGAGAGAATTAGACAAAATATGAAAACCCAATGCTTAAAAGTTTGAAAAGTTGAAATAATCAAATACAAGTTATTTCATATCTTAAACCATCCAAAATAACTTATTATAAATTGAATTAGAAGTAGGTATATTAATATTTAATTGTTATAATTTTAATTTTTTTAACAATTGGAGGTAAAAAATCTTTTTAAAAACACTTTTTAATAGAGACTTACGGTTAACAAGACTAAATAACAAACTTTAATGTGTTTTCTTTAATTATGCACATATTTTAAAATATTACTCATGCATATAAAGATCAATTGAGGCAAGAACTACAGATATTAACAAAATAATATCTAGTTGCTAAGCGCTCACACTCCACTAGTGAAAAAAATAAAAGCGTAAAAATATTTATAATATAATTTGGTAAGACAGTGCATTTATGCTTTATTAGTAAGGGGGAGAAATTATTATATGTCAAAGTTTTTTTCAGGAAAAAGAGATTTTCACAGAGGAGATAACAGTTTCGTTGACTTTAAAGAGGGTAAAAATCAGTATTTTTTCAGATGAGAAAGAGAGAAAGTGATTCAAGCAAGGGAAACCAGTGTCTAGCAAGCCAAAAGTATGAGAAAAATCCTGGGTTATTTGGGAAATAGGGCAGTATGGGGAGTGGCCAAGGACTAAAATGAGAAGAGATTCAAGAATGCAGACGCATGGCAGAGAGTGACTGTGAAGGGCTTGAGACCTCTAAAAGGTTTCAAAATATAAGCTATAGAAAATGAAGCTCACCGAATATATTGAAGACATGAATGATTACTTGGGAAGCTGGGAAATCAGGGACAAATTCTGCTAGGAAAGAGCAGCTGAAAGCCTAATTAAAACAGGGGGAGGGGAAATGAAATTAAAGCAAAGTGACAGAGACAGAAAATATATAAGGAAATGTACCTCTTACTGATGACTTGTCGTATCCCTTTAGAACAAATGCTTGCCATGGACCCAAAATTTCCAAGATGATTGTTTCCCCATTTCACCTTTATAATATTGACAATAGCCATATAATTGAGGTGAGGGGGCAAAAGCAAGTATTTTCGAAATTTTTGATTTGCTTTAGGGTCAATGTTGCTTTAATCAACATAGAGAATGCTTAGGTAAGAAGCCTACACGAGGCTAAGATAGAGAGAGGGAGAGGTGTGGTCGTTATTTCAGATTTGATGTAGTGATCTATCCAAGGACAACCTAGTTGTCACGCATAAAAAGTAGCTGAGAATATGGTTGAGGCTGGAATGTTACAGAGATCTGAACTGCAACAAAGATTTGCTAATCAAGTCTGAAAAGCCATGTTTTAGAAACGAACAAGGTTGCCCACAGTGGTAGTAGGGAAAAAAGTAAAGGACTCTGGAGAAAATTAATTCTTAAGCAGAAATATAATATAATATAATATAATATAATATAATATAATATAATATAATATAATATAATATAATATAATAGTTGTCCCTTGAACAACTCGAGGAATAGAAGTGCCTACCCTCCAAGCAGTGGACAATCTGTGTGTAACTTTGTAGTCAGCCCTCAGTATCCATGGTTCCACATCCTCAGAACAACAGCAGTGGATCATGCAGTATCCACTATTGAAAAAATCCATATGTAAATAGATTTGGGAAATTTAAATCTGTGTTGATCAAGAATCAACTGTAATATAATATAAATAAAATAATATAAATATTAATAGTTAACATCCACTGAAATTTTATCGTGTGCCAGACCCTCAGTGAAATGCTTTCAATCCACTAGCTCCTTTATCCTATAAACAACTTTATGAAGCAGGCACTGTTGTTATTCCAATTTTACAGGAAAGAAAATAGGCACAGAGAAGTTATGCGAATTAATCAAGGTGACACAGCAGGAGTGGGGCAAAGTCAAGTCCTAAACCTGGATTATCAGACTCTATACTTTGAGCTTTTCTTTCCTAGGTTGTGCTGTCTTTTACGATAGAGTTCTATCCAAACTCCCACATATTTTCCATTTCTGACTTAATGGAGTGATGTGTTATATAAACAAATAACCAAATGATGAAAACTTCTCCAATTTCTCTATAAATCCTACTTGTGTATAACGTATTAAGTTTTTTTTTTTAATTGAAAAAAGGCAGTAACTACAACGAGTTGCAACAGAATAAACATGAAGATGTAAAAGAGGACATCAGAATCATTAAAGGTGGGGGAGTGGAGCAAGAAAATATAGATTTTTCTCTCTTCTTTTCATTCTTTTTAGGATGTGTTTGAGCTTATATGACTATCAGTTTAAAGTTTTTGGCCTGACGTCGGATTCACAGCTTCCTTCCTTCCTTCCTTTTTCTCTTCCTTCCTTTCTTCCTTTCTTTTTTAATCTTTTTAATTTTTTTAAAAATAATTTTTACTTCTATATCTGTAACATTGGGTTAATGTTTGTTTATTAGTTTCTTTCCCTAGATTACATTTGTTAAAAAGGAGGGTCTGGGAATGTCTTTATGACATATATATTTCAACGCATTAAAAATTGGAGCAAGTGATCATAACTTAACCAAAGTTGTCTGTTGGGGGGAGGCTGTTGTTACTGTTGCTGCTATTGATTTGTTTGGTTCTTAACTGGAAAAAAATTAATTTGACTTTAGGCACAGGTGGGGAGAAGGAATCAGTAGAAAGACAGGTTGATGTTACAAGTGGGAGGAGAATTGAGGAGGAAATATAGGTACTCGAGAGTCAGTTAGGGAAGTAGGTAACAAGAGGACAAAGGTTAACCTTAGGATGATAATGTACACCTTTCAAAAAGAAAAGAAAGAAAAAAGGAATGAGGAGGCAGATAAACTTCTGCTGAAAATTTCTATCCCCTGCAGCAGAGGTGGAATAGGCAGTGGGAAAATAATCTAATTATGGACACGAGCATTTAACCGCCTCACTCATCCAGGAAAAAAAAAAAAGTGAGGTAAACAAATAACAATTTTAAAGGAACTTAAGAGAGATTCTGGTTTTGAAATACAGTGTTGTGCATCCCAAACACTGAATGCATAACACAATTGTTACCAAAGCAGAAATGCAGAATTTCAAAGTTTACTTTTCTTTCTTAAGAAATCCCGTGTTGCTGCGGTGCCTTTCTTGTATTTGGAAATGAGTAATAATTGAGCACACATATTTGAAAATTAATAAGTTGGTGTCTGTTTACTTGGTGCCCTTTGATGATGCATCGTAAGTGAAAGAACATATCAACAAATAACAACAAAAAGATAAAGAAGAGCATCCAAAAGCAGTGCATCAAATATCCTAAGCGTAAACACAGATGCTTTATAGATGATCAATCATTTTTAATTTTTAACTAAGATTTTACTTTTGTTCAAACCAATAACTATTGAATTATGCCTTGATTTATATCTAGGTTGATTTATCTCTATAGCCAAATCTGTAGCCACTAATCACATGGGACTGATTAAGTTTACATTTACCTTAACTGAATGTAAATACAATTAATTATTCAATAACTCAGTCAAAATAGCCAAATTTCAAGGGTTCGGTTGCCACACATAGCTAGTGGCTACCATATTTGCCACTAAAGAAAAAGAGTATTTCCATTGACCAAGGCAGCCTTAATTTCCCTTCAGCTTGACTAAACTCTAGACAGGCTGCTTCCAGACTCTAGGTCCAGACCTCCCTTTCCTTACAGCTTTTGAGCTTTTTCTCTCCCCCCTTCAAGGATTTAAGGATCCCTTTGAAATGTAAATATCAAGGAAGATTGCACCTCTATTTCCCAGTGTTTGGGAGAAAGTAGAAGCCTAACTTCAGTAGACACTTCACTCCAGTAATAAAAATCTGAGAAAGTTTACTTTTCCTTTTCCTCAAACCAATTAGCAAATTCAGTAGCCCTTCCCCTGCTCTTAAAATCCTCCTGCTCTTTATCTCAGCGGAGGTGAGTTCATTCTGGCCTCCCTCACCTTGAAGAAAGTCTTCCTTGCCTGCTTAACATTATCTGGTGAAATGTTTTACTCTGGCATCATTAAAGTAAAAAAGCTGTCCTGCAGAGTGGAATCCACGTTAAGGAAGAACAAAGGGAAAATGTTCTGTTAACAATTGGCTGATGTTAGAATAGTCTTTCTTGAACTTTTAAGAAAAATCATTGTCCTTTCTTCCTCTGTGCTTTCATGTTCTTTATGATGGAATACTCATGTCTAGAGAAGAAAAAAGAAATTACCTCAAAATTACAAGATTTCCTGGCAGAATGATTTAAGAGCAACAGGAACTACTGTTCTTGAAGCTCTGATTTTATACTTTGCTTTTCAAAATTAAGTTAGTTATAAGACATTATAAAATAGAGATAACACAATTCACCTCAAGCTTTGAAAACAACTGGTAAATCTTTTACCTGGGGTATCAGCTTGACAACTCCAAACTTGCCAACCTAAAAAAGTAATTAATGATTGAAATCAGAGTTGTTTTTTCTTTCTTTTTTCCTCTTTCTGTGTCTTCAGAGTAAGTCAAATAGAAGTAAATGTTTGAATCAATTAAGTTAAAAAAATTTTTTTTGGATTCTTGAAATGAGTTCAAAAGTGAATAATGAAAATTATATGTAAATATGTATGCATGCATGTGGGGGGTGTGTGTGCACATGTGGGCATCAACAGCTATGTATTTACATAACTTAGCAAACAGAAAAACATTTTTATGGAGGAGTCATTTTTACAGATACAAGTTGTCAAATGACAATAATGCATATTATCATAACTGCATGAAACATATGCATCATATAGCATTTAATATTTCTGAGTTTAGTTTTATTCACTCTACAAGGAGAATTTGGAAACACTTGTGGGGAAACCTATACAAAAATCTATTATTTCCACATTCCGGTCTTTCAGTTATTTGGCCCACACGTATTTTCCTCTTCTATTATTTTTATTGACTTACAACATAATACACAAGGGTTTGTATCAAAATAATAAATCTTTTCTATTTCAAATCTATTTTAATTTACTTTCTTAATATTTAAGCAACATTGCTGTAATTATAAGTACAAGTAGCATAACTTACTTTGAAAAATCCAACTTATTTTCTTAGGTATAAAACCCACAAGGTGGAAGCAGAACTTAATGGCCATCCAGAGGGAAGCTGACCTGTTACAGGCATTTGGTGTACCCAAGCCATCAATCAGTCTGATTTACAGAGGCAAAAGTGCTCATAGACTTGTCCAGCAAGTAGTTAAGTGAAAAAAGGTCAGCTTATCAAATTCGTAAGATTTTATTTTTTTTTTAATTCTGCTGAGAAAAGTCATTCTTACTTGGATATCTAATTTGGTTAAATATATTAATTAAATATCCAAGGTCATTTAGTAATGTAATAACATCTTACATAGACACTGTATGGTGTCATTATAAGACTCACTCTTCCAGTAAGAGTTGGTCCATTTATTAGGACATAATATTGATTTACTTTTCCTAGTGCATCATGAGGCATATTAAAAACTTGACCCTTATCCATAAATAGGTGATATATTGAGGAACTAAATTATAGATATTAATGTAGGACAAACATGCACATGTATAAAAAGTTAATACATCTCTCACATTAACATTAGGTTGTAATGTAAGCATCTAAGTGTATGAAGATCCTGATTAAAATCACAGCTTGGCTTTGGACATTTAATAAATATTACAGGAGAATATAGCAGCAAGAAGCATAGGCTTCCAGAAGTCAATGAAGGTTCCAACACCTGAGTTCAGCCAGCAAAAACAAACAAACAAAAACCCTAGGCTATGAAGTATAGGCCAGCCCTATATGGTTAAGGAAACAAACAAACAAAACCTTTCATCAAGTTAACATTGATTTTTCCTTTACAGGAAAGTGAGTTTTCAGATCTCTTGTTAAGGATGAGGAATCTCGTGCCAAAGCCAACAACATTTGCAGATGTAGGCTTGATCCTTCTACTGGTCATTGAGAAAACAAACAACCAGTCAACCAAAATACACCAATTTTCCATTCTCCTTTCCTTGGTTTTCTTCCTCTCAAATTCATGTCCCATTTTCTGCTTCATCAATGAATTCCCTGCTCTAGTCATTGAAAGTATTTAAAGACTTTCAAGTTAGTTTGATCTAATAAAATTAGACACATTCCACGTTCTACAAGCTAGCTTTTTGTTGATCTAAAAATCTCCTTCAGTTTTGTTTTCTTTAATATTTGTTCAAATGGTCTGTTGCATAAACTCTTTGCCTAGGTTGGAGCCCTGATTTTGGTACAACTAAAGAATCTTTATTTACGAGAGAGTAGGAGAAATATCACAATAAATTCATTTATAAATAAGGAGCACTGGAAAGTAAATTGAAATTTGCTTTAGGTTTTATGTCAAGGGGGGGGTGGCAGTGGGTACAAGAGAAGATTTTTGAGGTTCTGATACCATTAGAAAAGTTCTCAAAGAGGAATGATTTAGTGAGATAGATATTAAAGGTCCTCAGTTAAAATAAGTAAATCACATATTTTTTTCTCTATATTATCGTATTAGCTACTCTCAAAACATTTACCTCTAGCTATACTGTATCACTAATCTCTTAAGGGGTAACTGTTTGCAACCTATCAGCTCCTGTCTGTGCTACTGGAGAGGACACCTCTTGGGGACTCTGGTTCGCCTTAGCCCCAGAGTCTCTTGCAGCAGACTTGTGGGCACATATGTCCTGTGTGACCCAAGCACTTCTGGCTATCACTGGTATCCAGAGATAAACACTTCATGGAAACTGAGCAGTTTCTTTGTCCCCAGTGTTTAAAATTTGGTGCAGTGAGAGTCTAAAATGAAGATACCCTAGAGCTGCCCGAGGCTAATTCTAGCACTCGGAAAGGGGTTTTCAACCCCTGCTGCTTCAGCCTGTGTCACTGCCCTGATGCAGGCTTGCCTGAACCCTGGTGTTCTAACTTCCATTTTCCCAAGGTTTGATTTCTGTTGTTTACTTAAATAATGTAAACAGTTTAAAATGAATAAAAGGTTCTTTTTCTACATACTTCATGGCCAAAACTAAATAAGTGCAGTGGAACAAGAAGAGAAAAAAAAAAAAAAAAGGGTACTCAAGCTGAGAATTGACTTACCGTGATTTAATGATGTACAGGTTGAGACATGCTTGATGATGTGAGAAATAACATCTCACACACTCAAGTGGATTGGAGACAAGAGATCTGCTTATTGTGGATAATAATACAGAGAATGCTCCAAGGCTACTGAATTATCTACAAATGGATAGGGGCACAAGAGGTTTGCACTGAAAGGAAGGATGCTGCATTGAACAGTAGGGTGACCTTGTGCTCACATTATGTTTTCAGAACATCATGATCACAGGCTCCTACTTTTGAAATACATTCATGCACACATACAGGCACACAGGTGAGATCAGGGAACAGTATGTCCTTAGGTCAGTATAGAGGAGTTTTAAAGATTGTGGGTATGTATCACATTTTAAATTGATGATGCTGAGAGAAGAGTGCCAGTCTGTAGTAATTTGTCTTTATCACCTTTGCTTTTAGATGAAAAGATAATTTACCTTTTAAAGAAGGAGAAAGTAAATTTACTGTAAGAGACAAATATATCCATATACAGTTCAATATAATGAAATTGCAAACCATAATAAACCCCTGTGATTCCTTTAGTCATATGCAACAATGCATATTTACTCTAAGGAAATGGCCTCAGCCTTATTCTTTATTGTGATTTGATTTGCTTTGATTTGGTTTTCTACTTGACAGCATTCGACTTCAAAATCTAGGAGGAACAGAACTGCATTATCAATTCAGAAGATGATTTAAAAAAATCATAAACTAATGCAAAAATATTAGGCAAAAATGTCTTTTATACAGTAAGCCAGAGAACAACACAATAATTGAGAGTTACATCAGGAAGAAATTGAAATCACTTTACAGTTTTACATGCACTAAAATAATTGAAATGATTTTTTAATCTAATTTATATATAGTAAATATTGGCAATTCTAGAACTTCCAATATATCCCTTCAAACACCCTTTCCTCCAATAACTGTAAGTTTCTTCTGCATAGCACAGGGAACTATATTCAATATCTTGCAGTAACCTATAATGAAAAAGAATGTGAAAACAAATATATGTATATGTATGACTGAAACACTATGTTGTACATCAGAAATTGACACACTGTAACTGACTATACTGCCATAAATTTTTAAAAAATTTAAAAATTAAATAAAATAATTGACCTGAGTACTAAAGTTGATAGCAGACACAAAGTTCTTTTATAAATTCAAATTTATAGGAAAACTCCCATCTTTCAGGATTAAAAAAACAATTAAAAGATTTAGAAATCATTTTCTCCTATAGCAAGTATTCTTTTCCAGAAAACATCCAGAATAGAGGTAGAAAAGATACTAACAAAGAAGAGTTGATAGTGAAAGTTTAGTGCAAGAATGTTTGAAAGAAGTGTGGTCCTAATTTGAATCAACATCTAATTAGTTCATTTAATTACTCAGTGCCAAGAATAATTGATTTCAGTCCAAGAAACAGAAACACTTCTACTATGGGGAAAAAAAGTAATTTTGGCCCTTTAAATTGGCAGCTGGGCAAAGGTTGCCTCTAAAGAGTGTGTAACATGAGTGAGGTTTTATCTTCTATTTGAACTATTATTTCAACAGCTTCCCCACATTTATCATAACATTAAATACCAAAGTCATTTAGAGCTGGATTATAAAATACTCACATTTCTGAAACAAACTTCCACATCATCTATACAAAAAGGTATCGTGCACACATATAATTAAGAATGTAGATACTAACACTATTAGCAGCTTTTGGGTCATAGCTATTTATAGGTTATTATTTTTATGAAATATTTGTTATATTTGATGTTTTAGTCCCTTAGTGGCAAGAACTACTTTTTTTTTTTAAACCACATTGCTTCCTCTTTGAATCTGTGAAAGGAAGGAAAAACCTCCCTCTGTACTAGTTCTTACTTGTCTACATCTATCAAACTAATGTCTTCTCCGATGAAGAATCATTTTACCCTGCCCTCATCCTGTCCTTAAATGCTTGAACTTAGAATGGGGCACTTCATGTACCATGAAGCAGTTTCCTGGGGTGACGTTTTTCGGGGACTATGGGAACAAAGAAGCTGAACCTGGTCTATGCAGCTTTTTAGGCAGCATGGGGAGTTCCTCCTTTTTATTCTGTAATTTTTTTTAAACTTCTTTCTTTCTTTTTTTTCTTTACGGTGTGAACTGGTCTCAAGTCAGTGTACAGGTAAGCCCTGGCTGCCTCTGCATCTCAACTTACTCCCCCTGGGGACCAAAAGCCTTCATATATCCACAAAATGGGAGCCCACTGATGGATGGCATCTCAAAATAAAACAAACAAAAAGAGCAAGTATTAAAGCGAAGATTTATGTTTAAATGGATTACATAATTTACACAAAAGCAATGCTATCACCATCACCTGAGTGGACTCAGGCGAAGACTGGCCCTTTTTCTAGGGGGAATCCGGGAAGCTTTTGGGAAGGCAAGGGACTTCCTGTAACGAGGCAGCTCACGACATTTGGAATGACTATTTTAAAAAAAGAACAATGTACAATTAAAGTCATCAGCCACATTGTAGAACATTGAAGGTGCTTGTTCCAACTGACTGCTGTCGCATTTAATGTCGTCATTAGCAGGGACCTCTATGCCAACACAATGCTGTCTGGTGGGAACACCGAGTACTTAGGCATTGCTGACAAGATGCGGAGGGAGATCATCACCTTGGCTCCCAGCACCATGAAGATCAAGGTTATGATACCCACTGAGCACAAGTATTCCATGTGGATTTACAGCTCCATCCTGGCCTCTCTATCCACCTTCCAGCAAATGTGAATCAGCAAGCAGGAGTAGGAGCAGTCTGGCCCCTCTATGGTCCACAGCAAATGTTTCCAGGCAGATGGTTAACTGCATTAAACCCTGTCTTGACAAAACCTATCTTAGGCAGAAAATGAGATGAGATTGGCATGGCTTGATTTGGTTTTTGTTTGTTTTATTCTATTCTATTCTGTTCTATTCTATTCTATTTATTTTTGGTGCTTGACTCAGGATTTAAACATTGGAACGGAAGTTCCTTTTAAAACATGGAGACCTGCAGAGGGCATCCACTCCATCCATGAGTCTCTTAGGTCTGTAGGTGCTGGCATTGGCTTCTTATAGCTCAGTAAACATTATTTAATTACTACAAAAACATACCTAATTTTAATTCATCACCTAATCAAATACATAGAGTGCATTTTCTTTCTAAAATGATCCATTATTTAAAAATATTACATACTAAACTCCATCATGTTTTAATGTATGCTTCTGAAGTAGATTCTCTAAGTGCCATGAGCTTGACTTGATCTTTGTCCTACTGAAGTCTCAAAGGCAGAAAAATAAAATAGAAATATCTTACTCTGCAGTGCCACACAGAATTCCCTCCAGGCTGCCTTGCATTTTGTTTTATATTCTATGACTCCTAATATTGCCTTTTAAAAATGTTTCTGCTCATTATCAGATAATACAAGTTAGTTACCAAAATTTGGAACTGGCAGGAAACTATCGACATATTTGCTTATTATACATAGTCTTATAAATATTCATTATTATCATATTTTAGGACTGTACAATGAAATTAAAATTGTAATATTTACTATTGCATTATGAATATATTCTTATTTCAGGAAAGAGTTTTAAATGAGAATTTTGAGTGCTGCATAGTATTTCAATGTATGGGTATATCACTATTCACATAACCAATATCATATTGGAAAATTAAACTTTTTCCTTGTGTATTATTATTATTATTATTATTATTATTATTATTATTATCACTTTGAAATTTCTTTACATGATAGCAGAAAAATCAAGTTGCAATACTGTGTATTTTTGATGACAGTTGAAATAAAATATACAATTTACCTAAGATTCTGTAAAACATTATTATGCATTCAGCTTTGTACATTCCTGTTTCTGATACTGTCTTCCAACTCTCCCACGTTTAAACCTTTGGGCTATGCCCTCTGAACGTAGAGTGAGATGAATTATACCTTCAACCTCTTTTCTGAAGGTCCCCTTTATGCCTTTGCTATAACTGAAACCTGGCTCTTCCTCAGTGACATTCCCTCCTGTAAAATATTGTTTATTATTTTTCATTTAAAATTTCTGTTACCATTGGGTCTGGAGATAGGGTCGTTGTTCTCCTTATTGCTTCCAGACCATTCTCCTTCCTTTCTTCCTAGAAGAGCCCTCCTTATAGTAATTGTTAACTGATCCCCAAGTCACAGCTGGGGATCCTTAATTTTACCTTCTATTTTACCTGTAGTACTGACTCCACAATTCTCTGTCCCCACTGGTAGGTATAAATACTTGGGTCTATTGCTTTGCCCTGTTTCTCACATCTTCCATGCCCTAACTTCTCAACCTATTTATTTTAATTTTCCAGGGTCAGCATCCAAATCAGTCTAGGGTTTGCTCCCTCTATTTCGTTTCCTTTCTCTGGTTTTCATACTCACCTGACAAAATCCACACCCGAGTAAACACAACTTTCCTTTTCTGCCTCACCTGCATGCATCTGAACTTAGGTCAGGGAAACACACCACCCCATGGAGGGATGTCACTCCAATCTCATGACCACTAACCTCAGAAAACCTGGATGTTTCCCTCACGCATTCTCTTCTGTTTCCTTAGTCCATTAACTCTCCTAATTACTTAAACAACGAATTCAACCTGCTTATCTCCCTTAAAGCCTGTAACAACTGCTCCACTGCTGTTGATTTTGTTTCTCCGCTCACCAGAAGAATATCAAAGCAATTAAGAAAGTTTCCCCAATTTCCCATCTCAGCTTCCAAACACCTTGTATCTGAGCTCACATATCCTTCTCTTTTCTGTAACTATGGTTAAATCTGTGCTCCATCTATAACCACCCATTGTGCTACGTTTACTAGATCTCATCTCTTTTTATTTATAAATATCGATTCCTCTGCTTTCCCTTTATCTCCTTTGTTTCACAATGCTGCCCTCATCAAGTAAGCAAATATGGTATTATTTCTCCTGTAAAAATGGCCAACCATGTCTTCCCCAGTAATGACCTTTCTCTGCTCCTTTCTCAATGAAGACAATTAGTATCAGAACTGTTAAAAGTGTTATCTTTTCTCATTATCTCCATTCTTTTCCTATCCACTCTCTCCCTCTTCAACACCTCCCACTTAGGTGTTTCCCTACCATTCTGCCAAAAATTATTTTGTCACTTTTTAATATCTGTTCTCTCACTTTATTCATCAGCAATATTTGACAGAGTAGGGCTAATCCTCCTACGTATTTTCTTCATTTGACTTTGATTATACTCCATTTTGCTCATTTTTCAATTTCACTTATGCTTCTTCTTAGCTTATGGTCTCCCATCATCTATCAAATTCTCAAATTTGGAGTTCCCTGCAACTCAGAACTTGAATCTTTCTCCCTCACTTCTTTAGTTATATAAACCTCTAATGTCCTTTAAATGCTAATACACCACAACATATTTCTTCATTTTGGAACTTTCCCCGATGTCCAGATTCATATAGTCAACTTTCTTCTTAATATATCAGTTGAATATGTGATAACTACCTCATTGACAGCATTCAAAATAGAACTCCTGTCACGTCTTCCCCAAACCTACTAATTCCTCAGTAGTCAGGCACTGAGCACATGGCGATTTCATCATGGCTGTGGTCCAGGTCATAAACCTGTAGAGTTATTTTTGATGCCTCTTCTTCTCTCTCACCTCACTATTACCTTCAAAATATCCAAATTTTGACAACATCTTACTATCTACACCAATACAACACTGGTCCAAGGACTACAGTCCCCTGGATTATATAATAGAAGCATAATTGGTTATATTACCCCATGGAATTTCATCGGCATTACAGTCAGAGTGATCTTTTAAATTCTAAAATCATATCCTTTGACTCTTATGTTCAATATTTCCCAATGGCTGTGCATCTCACGCTCATATTTATGGTGATAAAAGCCAACATACAGTCAAAGTCTCCAAAATTCGGCAAGACACAGTCTGGCAACACTTTCAATAAAAAGAATAACAGTATTTTACAGGAGGGAATGTCACTGAGGAAGAGCCAGGTTTCAGTTATAGCAAAGGCATAAAGGGGACCTTCAGAAAAGAGGTTGAAGGTACAAGTCATCTGACTATATGTTCAGAGGACATAGCCCAAAGTTTTAAATGTGAGAGAGCTGGAAGATAATGTAAAAAAAGTACTGTCTTTTTACTGTAGCATGACATTCGAGTTTTTTTTTTTTTAATCACTATGCTGTACAGAATGAAATGTAGTAATACTTATCACGTTAAATAATTAAGACATACATATATATTACAATAAATATGGCACTTAACCTTGAGAAACATCTGTGTTTGGTTTATGAAAATGGGCATACGAGGAGTTGTAACTTGTGAGTTACTATAAAGCAGTGGGTCGAGGGTCATCTGATTCAGACCAAAAGTCGTAGTACTGAATGTGAATAGGTGAGCTGATAACACAGGCAGTGAACTGACTCTCGTAGGTGTTGGAGTATGTGCGTGTGTGTGTTTGTTCTACATATTCTTAGATGGTTCTATTCAAGTGAGTGGGACATACTGTGTTCACTGGACTTACAGATAAAACTGCACATAAGCAAACCTGGCATTCACATTATGTTTGCATCGTTCCTAATATATCAGTTGTTTTGGAGCAAGGTTTCTTTACAAGGCAAGCATTATGGCAGAACATATGCACTGATTTCTTGTACATGAGCCCGTATTCTCTCTGAAAGTCTGGGTTTTACCCACATCTTGCTTCCAAAATAATGACTCCTGAATAACTACTAGGTTCACTCAAACCATTTAAGCTATGCTAATTTAAAAGATAAAGAACAGGCAAATAAATTTAAAAATTATGATCAGATCACACAGTTTACTTCATAGGAAAAAAAACTGCTCATGAAAATGAGTGCTATTTGGTATCTTAGTAAACACTTAAATTGTGTGCTACAGGATGTACTGGTGTTTAGAGCTTAGAGTGGAATCAACATGGGGAAAACAGGCTCAGCTCCAGGAATTGTTGAAAAGAAAATTAGGCAGTAAGGAATTCAGCGGCTAAGGCAAGTGGATAGGTCACACGTACCGTCCCATGAAGTATTTGCCGTTAGAATGTTTGGGATGATGTTCTATGAGTCTGGGTGGTGGCCAAAGGGTACAAACTTCCAATTATAAGACAAATAAGTTCTGGGGATATAATGTACAGCATGGTGGTTATAGTTAATAATATTGTATTATATACATGAAAGCTGTTGAGAGAGTAGATCTTAAATGTTCTCATCACAACAAAGAAATGGCAATTATGTGATGTGATGGAGGTGTCAGCTAAGGCTATGGTGGTAGTCACTTTGCTATGTATAACCATATCAAATCAGCACATTGTACATCTTAAACTTACACAAAGTTATATGTCAGTTACATCTTAATAAAGCTGGAGTAAAAGAAATATAAATTTAAAATATTCTTACCTACCCATGTAAAAATACATGTCATAGATATCTTAAAAATAATAATCAAGACCAGAGAATTAAGGCAAATAAAGAAAGGCAATAGCACGAATTAGGGAGAAAATGCATCAGTGACGATATCAATTTCTAAGCAAACATCCCTATACTTGGGGTAATCACCACTCTACAGGCTGAGTGATGGCTATGAAGAAAAACAGTTAAAAAAAAACAACAACCATAGCTGGAAATCAGTCCAGCATGTCTGAGATTTTAGTCAGGGTCTCTGGTATAGGTAACAACCGCATCGTTTAGTTCCTATATACATAGTTTTAAGGGAGGGTATTAAACTAGGGTAGATTATGGTAGAATATTGGAATAATAAGTTCACCTTAAAATACCTGGGGATAAACTAAAAAACAAAAACAAAACAATTTTCTTTATGACACACACTCAATATGCAAGAATCAGAGAGAACCCTCGTGTTCAGAGTCATCGGGGGAAAGGTTGGTAGAGGTGGCTGTCACCTGGTGGACTGTCTGGATCACAGGACTTTCTTAATCAATGGGACAGTGAGAAAAGGGCAGAGAAAGGCCTGGCACCAGCAATTCAGTGCTTTGGCCTGGACATGAAACACACTATTAGTATTCCAATCCCATTGGCCAAAACCAATATGGCGTGCCTTCTTTCATAAGAAAGAAAATATGATCTTACTGGAAACACAAAAGGAGAGAAAAACCAGGTTATGACTGGGCTCTAGAAGTCTTGGTATCCTTACCACAGATGGGGACTGAGTATCAGGAAAGCGTGAGAACTCATTTATCAACACCAGCAAAATCTAGGGATGAATAAGTTGTAAGGGTAAGAGACACACTTCTCAACCTCCGAGAATTCATTCAGTCACTCATGTATTTATTTTCTAAGGATAAACAATTTTTATAAACAAACACAGGCCTGAAAGTGCACACTGATGTGAGTATCCAAAATAATTAAATTCCTCCGTAGTCTGTACCGTGTAACAGTGTCGTGGTCACAGGAGTACTGGAGCACATTTTTTTCTGTAGTGCATTAGCATTTACTGGAATTTGGGGTCCTCACAAGTAGCCACATTAGACAATATAGATTCAGTATTTTTTCTAACTAACCCTTAATAAATAAGTGTTTAATATTTTATACCATAGCCCATAGAGAAATTTCCTTCTTTTAAGGCATTATAAATTAAGGTAAGCGATCTTGGGTTAATAGTCTCAAAGACAATCAGAAAAGGGTTTTATATATGTATATATATATATATATATAATTTATATATATTTTTTTATATATATATATTTAGTTTTATACTTCCTTACTTTGACAAGTACCAGCCAAAAGCTCATAAACTAATATTACCCATTTTTTCTTTTTGCATTACTCTCATGATTTACATATTGCACTATGGTTTTTTGAGTAAATTAAAGTAATAAACTCCATTTCCTGCCAAGACTACTTCCTTTCTTCTACTATATGCTTCAGTAGCTTATTCAAGTAAAGTTTACGACTAATTAGAAAAGCCACATGCATTTGGAATTAATATTGTCAGTTTGCGTTAGTGTATATTTAAATCTCTGATCGTGTTATGATTGCAAGGCAGTCTAGTTGAAGTAGAGCATATGTTTTGATCTCTGCACCATGAAATGAAAAAACGAGGTTTTCTTTAGAATTACATGATCATGCATAATAAAGATTCACATGCTGGTTAAAATACATATGGTTAACATGTTAAAGTACTAAATAGTAAAAAGTCCATTAAATAATACCTTGGTTAGATAAGATGATGATGTTATAGAATTAGATAATGGTAGTGCAAACTAATAGGTTTCAAAGTCGTATTTGCATAGTTTAAAGGCTGAAGTAACAGGAATCTAAATGGACATCACATAAAGTCAGTCATCCTGTTTATCTATGGGGAGACCAAGCAGCTTATAGCATCTATAAAGCTGCAGAGGGTTTCTGAAAAATTGAACCAATACTTCCACCAGTCAAAATTGTATCTATGGATTGCTTGCTTGTGCCAAACACAGCTTTGAAGTCACACCTGCTTCTTACATGCTCAGAAGGGTTTATAATCTAGTTGGGGAGGAAATTAAAGGAAAATTGCAATGGAGAGCAGTTGATATTTTGACTGACAAATTGGTTATTTCGAAAATATAAGCTAAAGTATTAAAAGCAAGAGAGAGAGAGAGATAACTATTTCTGTTAAAATTTTATAGAGAGAAAATGTTCTTTTTTTGGAGGACTAATAATAGTGGGAGGAAACTTAGCCAACCAATTACTTTTTTAACAATCAAAAATACACACATATACCACAAACAAACAAACAAACAAAACTTCACAAAGAAACTACTGTGTTTGGTCTAATTGTTATCAGTTAGAGGCCTTATTGGCTGAATAACTAACTAACAATCATAAACCCTAAGATGTGGTCCAGGTCGGTAGTTATACATAGAGATTTATGAATTATTATTCTTAACCCGTGTTTTCCTCTCAATATTGGACACAGTATTTGCATGTAAATTGGCTCTAAATTAACATTAAAACACTTAGATCATGACATATACATTTTAGGGAACTCTACGTGAGGTTTCCAAGTGGCAGGTAAAGATATAAAACAAAAGAAGGCCAGGTTTCTATGGAAACTCTAAGCCTTGGGATCTTGAGCTTCCTGCGGCAGTACTGAGGTGGTTTCAGGGAGGTGTGCAACTTGGGGTTACTTGGGATGTGATGCACATGGTCATGTATAGCCAAGGTTTTATTCTCCTCTTTGTTTCATAGGTCTGTTGCAGAAGAAAATGCTATTTGCAATATGTATAATATATTCATACTACTTTTTTCTTTATAAAAGGTATGAAAGATGAACAGTCCCTGCCTTGTGGGTTTGAAAGAGTGTCTAGGGCACTTAGGCATCTTCATGAACAATCCAAGTATGACTGCACTTCAAAATTAATGAGCCAAGAAAATGAGCCTTGGTTATTTTTCCACTCTCTGACTTCTAATATTACATTTGTTTCTATAGTTAACATTAAAAGCACTACATTAAGTTCATATGAAATATAGCTTTGTTGTTTGATTTAGAAAAAGCTTCCTAAAATCTTCTAATGATAGTCTTGCGTTGGTCTATGCAGTGACCTACATAAAAAATAAAACAGAGATATAAAATTAAATAAATCTGGAAACTGCAAGATGCAGAAAGTACTTTGGAAATGAGTGAGCATACAACACATACTTTCAGAAAGATGGGCTGTATGGTGTGTAAAGTCATTAAGTACTATGGCTATTTTTAGAAATATAAGAAGACATGCTTTCTCTTACCAGTAGAGGTACAAAGTATAAAGTTGGAACTCTGGTCACTTTATGAGAATATTTATCTTGGAATTGACATTTGGGTACCCTGACCTGTTGGATATTTTGAACTGAAAATAAACCCCAGTGGATTGGGCTATATATTTCCGCCATCACACCTGGTGCTATTACTGGCACACAGGTAATATCACAGGCAACAGGAAACTCTGGCAAGGACAGAACAAAAGAAACAGTGTTGAGGAAAACTATCTCTTCCCAGAAAAGAGACGTCATGAGGAAAACAGTAGTTCTGAACCCAGACTTCAATTCCTAAGCACATAAAAACAGGGCTCATTTTGGCAGTATGGCAGTTTTAAACAAAGATATTTGATTTCCACTGAAAAATATACCATAACATGTGTGTGCAGCCTATAGAAATAGCACCAAAACTATAAATACTTTTAGTTAAGTATTGATAAATAAAAATAAACCATTTCAGTTAACTCATATCTGAACGATGCACTGCTTTGGGTTATGTGTGCATCAGAAAACCAGGGCAATAAACTTTTCTCTTTTTTATGACACTGAACCTGTCTAGAGGCTTCATTTTATCATCAGACAACATATGACTCTTATTACTACAGTCCATTTGCTCAGGATTCTCCTAGGCAAAAAATTACTCAAATAAATTAATTTGAGAGACATGTTGTAATGCCTAAAATTATTGTAATGTATCATACTCTCCAGATAATATTTCAATAACAGGGATTACCATTGCCTCATGTCAACAGATTAGATCAGAGCTTCTATTTAGCATAGTAAGGCTGCAGAGGGAGATAATTTTCAAGTTGAGGGAATAGGTCTGGCCCCCTCAACCTCCATAAATACCTAATCTTTGTGCAGGCTCTCAGATGACCATCTTATTATTGAATATCCCAAAGCACTCTCTAATTATCCAGCCTTGATTTTCCTTAATGAATGAGGTTTCCCTTGATCATTTTACTAATTAATACTTAATAGCTAATAACTGCAGATATGATGCTATAAAAGATGCATTTTTTTGTATGTGGTAAATTTTGATTCACAAATATGTAAATAATGTAGATAGAGGTTAAAAGCACACAATTTCATTTCAGACAGTCTAGAGTTTAAGTAAAGATTTTTATAATATTTGAAACAAGCAATCTCAACCTCACTAAATCTCAGTTTTTCACCTCTAAATCAAGGAAGGTATTAAATAAGTTGAAATATGTTAAAGACACAGCGTAGTTACTAGGATATAGTAAACAATCAACATATATTAGATTTGCAAATGGGAAGAGAATATCACAGGGCTGATAGGATTAGTTATTGAAGTTAAATAACCAGGACAGCACGTACTCTGTGTAATTGGGTAACCTAAACCTTCTGAGCTCCCATTTTCTCATATTTAAAGTGATAACGTCTTACTTGAAATTTTGCTTCAAGGTATATATAGGGTACACATTGTAGCTTCTAAGTTTGTACACGTTGGACAAGTATCTTAGCTATTATAAAAATTCTAGGTCATTTACTGGGTCTGACATAATCATATTCACTTTGCATTTTTAATCATAATGATTACTTCCTATTTGATACTATGATTTTGAGACTTAATATTTATTATTAATTTTCCTTCTCCTTAGAATACAGGAAACCATCAGCATAATTAAGTAACATTGGATTAAATATGAATATGAGTGGGGTAACACTGTCCTTCTGCACACTGAGCTAAGTTCAAAGAACTGAAACCTTCTTTGCTTTGGGCACACACCCAAACCACTTTGCTAAGTAACCTAACTTCACTCATCTTCCTCTTTAAAAGCCTAGAAATTGGGTACTTGTTCACTAAAGCTAATCCCATATGTGTTTCATAACTTTTAAAAATTTCTAAGCAAGTAACAATAATTAGGCAGTATCTTTACTACACATGTTTAGACTGACCTCAGAACATTTTCTTATGCATTTTTTGTGCTAACAAAACAACGTCTTAGTCAAATTAGAACTTTTACTAAAATTTACTAAGAATTTACTAAATTTAATTTACTAAAAATCAGCAGTTTATGACTGACTTCTCCATGTCATTGTGGACCAAAGCTCTGTCTATGTGGTTACTTTGCCATGATCAAATTGTGGCTTAAATCTTCTATTTAAAATGACCACTTTGAGTCCCACTGCTAAGTCAGCATTCTATTCAGGATGACCTGAAAAGTGCATACATCACTTCGACTCACATTCCATTGTTGGAGACCTAGTTGGAAGGCCATACCCAGCTGTGTGGGAGGCTGGAAAAATTTATCTTGCTTAGTCAGTCCTGTAGTCAACTCAAATGTCTATTATAGGAGAAGAGGTGACCAGATGTTGTGGGAGAGACAACTAGCTGAATCTGCCTCAATAGTTTTCTCTTGTGATGTTTTTAAGTAAACGTGCAACTAGATTTGTCTTCAATTGTGCAATGGTGTAGTTTGGAAGTCATGATTTCTAGTTAATGCATTTCCAGTACTAAAGTCTGATTTAATTAAAATCATTCTAACACCATGGTAACTTGTTGAACTCTTTACCCCTACACCAACCATCCTGAATTCCCCCAAGTCTGCACAACCCTGAAAATCTCTACCATGCTTGGATTTATGACTATTCAAGGACTGGAAGGGTATCAAAATCTTTAATTTCTTGACAATGACTTAATTTCAATACAACTATAGCCATTGGTTAAATAGCCCTTCTCTTCCCATAAGGACATCCACTTTCTTTTACTCTTCTATTTGTGATTTTTCATAGTAGCCACCAGTTACCCATGTCGGAAGCTGGAGACCGGACCCAAATTTCTCTACCATTTATCTAACATGTCAAATGAATAACGAAAATAACAACACATATAGTATACATATGTACCTATACCTATATATAAAATAAATAACTACATTTTTACACTGTAGGCATTTCTGTTCCAAGCCCCCTCATCTCCATATTTCTCCATATGTATTTTCCTTCCCCTTCTTTTGGTCTCCTTGTCTCTGCTTCCATCAACTCTGCTGTCAGAATAACCCCTATAAGAGGATTGCCTTGAAATTACACTTAAATATTAAAATGGCTTCCCATCACCTATAGGGTGAAAAAAAAATCTCTAACTTCTTAGTATGTTACAAAAGGGATTCATGCCTTGAATTCACCTGCCACTCCTTTCATCTCCATCTTCAGGCAAACTCTGTTTAACTCCCTGCAGTTTCCTCGTCATGCTGCATTTGCTCACACCTGTACATGTGTCACCTGGCAAAGTCTGGACAAAATGTTTAGTAGAACAAAGATGCGGCCTCCACAGAAGTCCTTCAGACGGCTGCCCGGACCTAAATCCTCCCCTGTTCAGCTATCTTAGGCACTGCATCAATGCCGCACTTAGAAACATTGTAGAACCTATTACATTTTATTGTAATATTCTCTTCCAATACTCCCTTCCACGGGGTAAAAAGTGGTATTTATATCTTACTGTTTGCAGCATCCCTGCCAGGTATATGACATATATTCTGTACACAAAATATATTTTAAATAGTCTCATTCTGACTGAGAGCTTTTCAGTTTGTTTGTATTTAAAAAACTTGTTTTCATTGACTCCCTGCATCTATAAAACATTTTCTACCCATATCTTAAATACTGTATGATATATATTACCTTCCATAATGAGTATAATTTTAATGCAAGTGCTTTTAAATGAGTGACTTATGATACAATTTTAGTGTTTTTGGTTTAATAATCCACAGAAAAATAGGAATAAAAACATAATGATAATCTTGGTTGGTTTAAAAACTAAAATATATTTTAAAATATTTAATCTTGAGCATTTGAAATTCCACCTGATTCTAAAAATTAGTCAGTGGATCCCAGTGAGCTTTTGTGCCTTCAGTTCGAGCCTGGGGGCTTTTACTCATAAGTATTCGTAAGTACTTTGCCTTCAGTCAAGGAAATCTGAAGAATCTCATGGGGCAGCAGGGGCATATTATGTTTCTCTAAACCAGGAAAATGAACAAATCAATTTGCATTTGAAATCCGCAGAGAATGAAAACTGCTACTTAGAGTGTTATGCATTCCTCTAGGAACAGTAGGGTGAAGTATTCCTTGCAATATCATATGGTGACATTTTTATTATCAGGAACTATTTTTCCGTGTACAAATAAAAATATGTTCTGTGCTCTTGCTCTCTCGCTGTGAGTAGGGCACTTAGAAAGCTGATTCATAGTGTTAGCCCTGAATCTTTATTGCTTACCACAGGCTGTTTGTCATGTGTAAGTCCTAAGGGCTATTGCAAATTTTATTGCTCCTTACATATGGCTCAGATTATATCAATGTATAAGACCAATTAAGAGGGTCCTTTATTTCATAACTTTGGGTACATTCACGGGAAATTTGTTTTAGAGTTGGCCAGAGTGCATCTATAGATGTAATTTAAATTAAATATCTCAACTGAGAATTATTTTAATGGGACATTATGTAGTATGCTAACTATCAGTCACTTGTGCAAGTAATAATGAAAAAATTATGAGTTCTATGCAAATTTAACATATTAACTAACCAAGGCACGTTAAATCATTACATAGTGAAAATCATGGAACATTCTTGCTGCTCCCCTCACTTTCGGGTCCCAAAGTTCTTTTTCAGAAAATAACAGCAGCAGTCATCTCTAGAACATCTTCCGTCAATGAAGCACCTTTATTCTCCCTTTTATTTTCACACAGTGCTATGTGAGTCATGTGTGTTTATTATCTATATTTTGCAGATGAGGAAATAGCTTCCAAGACAGTAAATGATTTGTCTAAGATTACAAAGCTAATACAATTAATTTGAAAAAAGTACAACTCTAAACATTTTTGTTGCTGGACTGGTTACTTTGTGTTTTGCTCTTCTTTCCAATATCAAATTACTGTAATTAGTGCTTGTCACTTTAGCTTTTGATCACATACTGTCCTGCGAATCTCCTTCTGTGTATCTTCAATTTTGCATTTTCAACTTGCTTATTTCCCTTGGATGCAATCGTGTTTAGTCATTCGTGTGGGGATCCTCTTCCCTCCACTCTGGCTTAAATTCAAACAATGGCCTCAACCTCCTGACCAAACTTATAAAAAAAAAAAAAATCTTCAACTGACCCCTCTGTTTCCTCACTCCCCATTTCATTACTATCTTTATTCACTGCTCTTTTTTTTAACTTTTTACCATAGCCAAATTTTCTGCCTTGTCTACATCTAATTTCTAATTGGTAGGTTTTGCTCCCTGATCAGTCTTAAAATTTCTACCTTGGCTTCTGCAACGCTGCATACTTTTTATTATTTCACCTATGATTTTGATTATATTTTCTACTTGGATTTTACTGGTGCTTTTTAAAAAAATTCCTATATGTGATTTTCAAGATTCTGTTCTAATTTATCTTCCTTTTTCTTGTTAGTCTTACATGCTCAATAAACTATCACCATTATGCCAATGCCAGTTAGATCCAAGACTGATATCACTTCTGAACAGGTACAAATTTAATATTGCTTAATTGCACTGCAGAAGGATGTTTCCATCTCCAGACGTACATTGTCTAAAAAAAATAAAAGTCTAAAACTTATTCATTTCAATGTCTGCATGTTTTCTATCCTGTGTTCTTTCTTACCTTTCTCTGTTTCTCTTTTTCTGTAGCCTAGATAGACTCTTAGTCACCATAATAATAGTCCCAATAATTTTTAAGACTGCTGCTCTCTATCTTCCATTATTCAGCTGTTAATAAATGCCCATTTTTACCTTCTACGTATTCTCTCTTTTACTATAGACTGCCATACCAGATTGTTCACAATAACCTAAGTATATCTCATGACTTGAATTTCCATTACTCTAATGATACTTGAGGGACCTTACATGTGTTAAACAATATTTTTGTGTATACTTATAAATATTCTACATTTTCATATATATATGTATATATATACATTTTATATTTCTGTGTAAAATACTTCCACTTCTATTATGTTTTGATGCCACTTATGTTGGTATTCTCTTTGCTACTAATAAAATTTTAAATGCATTTTTTTAGTAGCATCTCTTCACTTTTTCACATATAACGTGTGTTCTGCCACAGGAAAATTACATAGTTGTCCCTGGATAATTGATTTGTTAGCACTTTTTATTGGAAATCTATCTTTCTATTGAGAAGTGTTGGGATGTAGGTGCCAGTAGAGTTCTTTTATGAGCCTATATTGCTTAGCATAATTGCATAAATTTGACTACTAAAAGGTTCAAACTGAGACATAATCTGATTTATATCTTCTGGTATTTTCATTCACGTTACCATTTTGACACATGAGAAATTTGCTTACCCCTTATTTAGAGAAAAATTATTCATGTTTCACGCCTATAACAAACAGGCATCCAGAATCCACTCAATAACAGGAAATTTAATAATCACTAAAATACAAAGCCAAAGAATAAATCATCTCTTTGTCAATGAATCCCCAGAAGTTAGATAAGAAAATTTCATTATTTTAAAGAGTGATGTGTGGAACATAGGAATTAATCTGGCAACGTTAAGAAAATGAATGTGGCTACATGTAAAATGCCTTCTTAATTAATCAATTTTAATGCCGCTGTTGTGTTTTGGGTAATTTTATAGATGTCTTCTCTGGACAGTGAGTGTAGAGACTATTCACAGCACTATTAAAAATCTGTATTAATTATAGACCGAATTTGTGTAGCGCAAGTTCACTAATTACGTTCACACAGGCAATAGAGTTCTAGCCTTTAGAAAACTGTATTACATAAATATGGTTATGACTTTATTACTCAGATGAAAAAAATAGGGCTGATATATATTCAGTAAGTTATCAAGTGTAAAAATATTAGTAAATGAATAACCAGGACTCGAATTCAGATTTCTAGACTCTGAGTCCAGGGTTCTTACATTGGAACCAAGAGTAGAAAAAAGATTCTCAGGTCTCCTTTTTTCTCACTTCCTAACACTTACGACTACTTCCATCACACTGCATTGCAATAGGTTTATCTGTTGTCATTGTGGTATCTTTTTAATTATTAGGATTCTTTCTTTTCTTTCCTTTTCTTTTTTTTTTTCTTTCTTTTGTTTGTTTCTTTTTGTTCTCCATAGGTAGTTTGAAAGGAACCAATCTGGCTACCAAAGTTCTAACTCCATTCTCATTGGCAGTGAAGCCAGGGGCATTCAGGTGGAAGTAACATCCATTGGCAATCTTGTAAAGGTGTAGCTTTTGTTTTGAAGAACAATGACTGAAGTTATTTAATTTAGTGAAATAAAATAAAATGAATATGAATGACAGCAAATGAAAGTGGCATTACATCTTACTACCCTCTTCTCATATATGCCCCTCTGAGTATCAGCTGTACTTATACTACAGTGATTAAAAACTGAAAGCAAAAGCCACTTGATTTCAAAAGGTATTGTTGGCAATTACTTACGGTCAAGCCCTCACCTCTCTATCAAATGGAAAAACAAGTTCAGTTAAATTTCTTTTCCAAATGCTTTTAAGATTTCTTAAATTTGAAGAATATTTAACAGAAAGCACTTCAATTGGCAGAATAGAAAAGGAAAAAAAAAAGGTTTAAAAAAAAGCAAAACAGTAACTGTCAGATACTGTAAAGAAATGAAACTGCCTCCTATCTTGAACACAGAGAGAGGCTGGGGATTTTGTAGCACAACCTAGGAAGAATGCACAGATGGGCTATTTTAAAAGATGAGATAAATAAAAGTCATGTACAAAAAGCTTTGAACAAAGCATGATTTTGGAAATATAAATTCAGGAGTAATTTTTCTTCTTCATCCAAAACAACAGTAGGCTGTTCATGTGTTCTGCACTAACTAGTTAGTTATTATAGGATCTATTTGGAGATAAAGATAGAGGCAGAGAAAATATAAATGCATGAAAACATGTGAAGAAATTAGCACACCGTATTTTAAAAAAATTCCCCAAAACAAAAAAGATCTTGAAAAATAGACTTCTGCAAGGATATTTGTGTGAATTTGTGTTAACAAATACAAATTAAAATAAGTTGTGATATTTAATGTAAAGCAATACTTTAAATTTGTTCTGCCAAATACTTTTTATTCGAAACTTAGTTTCTTACCAGCAAAGTAATACCTGTTGGAAATAAATCACATTAAAAAAAATCATTTAAAGGCATAGCTTGGAAACATTGATGGTTTGTTTCCAGACAACCAAAATAAAGCAAATTTTGGAATAAATTCAGGAGTATACACAAATGTTTTGGTTTTCCACTGCATATAAAAGTAATGTTTAGACTATACTGTGTAATCTATTGATTGTGAAATAGCATTTTGTCTAAAAATACAATGTACATACCTTAATTAAAAATATTTTATTGACTAAAAAGTGCTAACCATCTTCTTATCCTTCAGGGAGTGGTAGTAACATCAAAGATCACTGATTATACATCACCGTAACAAATATAATAATAATAAAAGTTTGAAATACTGTGAGAATTACCAAAAATGTGACAAAGAGACACAAAGTGAGCAAATGTTGTTGGAAAAATTGTTCTAATAGACTTGCTTAATGTAGAGTTGCCACAAATCTTTAATTTGTAAGAAACACAGTTTCTGTGAAGCACAAGCAAGTGCAATAAAATGATATATGCTTGTATATAGACATACGTATGTATCGATAGATACTTATAATCTTTCTATTAAACAGTTTTGCACTTTAAGGACAAAACAAAGCCTTGTCTGCCTGAACATTGCATAGCATTTTCATGCTCTTGTAAAATATTGACATGAGTGTCACGACTTGAGGATCACTGGAATGTGGGCAATTAACACCAATCTCAGATTTTATATCTTGTGGGAACTTGCTACTTTGCAAATATCTTAAGAAGCTTTGGTGTTAAATAACTATGATGGTGTCACAAAATTCACACACATTTTATTTACTGAGAAACACTGAAAAATATCTATTACAAAATGAAAGAAAATACTAATTCATAATTTAAAAATCACTCAATAAATATGCTGTTCACATTGATACAACTTTAAAGCAATTACTCAGAAATAGAAAAGGTAAATATTGAAAACTCCTAGAGAAACTCGAGCTAAAATATAGTTTATCTTTTCCCATCAAACTAATTATTGTAACCATTAGAGAGTATCTCCGGATGTTAAACTAAAATTTAAAGTGAATATAAAGCACATTTTTAAGTGAAAGAGTATCTATGTATTATTTATGAGAAAAAATACATGTAGTGAGAAAAAGGACATCAGTAACTAAAAGAGATTTTCTTCAGGCTGTGGTTTTATAGTTGATTTAAGTTAAACTAAGTATTATAAATATAATATGAAATTCTACTTCTTTTGCAAGAGAGTTTCAACTCTGAGTAAAAATATTTATCAACTAAAAGTAACACATTTTACATTAAAAATGGCATTTTATCACCAAGTTGTCAAGGGGAACCATGAACAACCTCTTAAAAATTAATTAAAAAAACAATAAATCCTGTTACCCTGGAACACGTCACCAAGAGTTGATAATTCAAGTATTTAAATTCCAAATTGATTCATGGATTCAGCATACTGCTTTATGAAATTGAAATTGCAGCTCATATATAAAATGTCTTCAGATTTTTTTCTTCTTAACATTTTACTATATCTGGAATGTGATTTACAGTAGCTTTAAATTGCTGCATCTCAGTCTTTTTGGTTGCAATGTGAGTAGTCTTTGGGCCTACAGTATCATGTCTTTGCTGTATTCTCCAGAACTCTGGAAAATTCTATCTTATATACATCATGTATATTTTAGGTTAGATCATCCCAATCATCCCTGCTGTTTTCAGCAAAAGTTGATTCAGATATACTGTGAGGGCAGAAATATTGCACAAACCATAATTTAAATTTTATTTGTATTGATAAGATACACATTATAAAATTGTTAAGGTCATTCTTGCTGTCCTGACCCAGATTTCCCACTATCTCAGAATGAATCTCTCCTAGACAATTCTTCCCCTCTGACTACCTCAATCACCTGGAATGGTGACAATCTATCATAGAGACGGTTTGGCCAGCAAACTCTTTTAGCAAAGGTCTCTGACACTCCAGTAATATGACTTTAAACAGATTACTTGATTTCATTAAGCCTGTTTTATCTGTAAATGAGGATAATTATGTTAATTACTACATAAGAATGTGGTGAGAACTGAATGAGCTAAAATTTAGAAAATACTTCACATAGCTCTTAGCATGTTGTGAGCATTAATTAAATATTAGCTATTTGTTGTAATATTTAGAAAAGTTGATATTATTGTCTGATTCTCATATTTCTGGAAACTTCAAAAAATGACTACTGCAAGTACGTAATAAAGTCACATGGTATCATGAGAAACATATTACAACATATTTTTTAAATCACTAAATATATCAATTGTAGAGTTTATTGAAAGAAATGTGAGAGTCACACTAGTCCCTTCCTGAGAATTTGAAATTATTTCTAATGTTTAAAGAAAAATTGTGTTCTATATAAAAGTGTTTCAATGTTGCATTATTATCTTTAAATGTATTCTGGGAAACATACTGTAACTATAAGCAGATGTCAACTGATACACCTTGACCTTTGGCATTCTATTAAATTTGGTGTAATCGCTCTGCTCTCTATCCTTGTAAAAATCCCTTGAATGTCTTGATCTACCTCCTGGTACTCACTTATCCCTCTATACCCGCATGCTCTTCTCACATCTCATTTGCTATGGCTTCTCTCTTCTCCATTGCTCTTTAGGTTATAGTACATAGTACTTGTCTCCCTTTGCTCTTGTGTTCGGTCTTCGTATTGATTTGTATGAGCAATCACGTTCCACTAGTAGCTTAGGAAACGGGCTAAGTCTTGTTCACTGATTAATCCCAGTACCCGAAATATTTGGTGTACTGTAGGCCTGCGGGCATTCGAAGGATACCTGTGACTGAAAGGTGAACAGTGAAGACCTTGTCGTTTCTCCAGGTGTTTCACTTTGTATGCAAACTTTTTTTCTTCTCACAACACTCTTGTCAACCTGTAGTCCAGTTTAAAAAGTGTAACACCTACTATCAATCTTTAACTCTTTTCCAATCCAAAAAGTTGAATGAATTTTACAATTGTCATTAAGCTATAGGAGCAAAGTTAGTTTAAAAGTGTAACAGATTAAAGTTGATGTGTTATATTATATGTGTACATGTTTATATAATAAATGTAAATATATTTGTTTATGATTTTCTTGGCTATCTGAATTGATTATAACTCTTTTAGGATAAGAAAAAGGACACTGGAACTAAATTTAAATTGTTTTTTCTTTCCCGTATTAGCAATAGCAAGGGATACATAAGGGTAGTGTGCTTTTTGTTGTTTAAAGGAAGTCATACATTCAATAATCAAAAAGTAGACTTGTTATGTCAATACTAATTGGGAGGAAAAGCAAAGTTTCTGCTTTTTGTGTGTATTCACTTTCAATGTTCTTGCTTCTGTGCAAGTAATTTATCTCATTCCATTTGGCATGGACCACTGTGGCGTCTCCAGCACTATCATCTAGATTGTTTACATAAAGACCCAGTAGGGGAGTATACTTGTTTGATCGTGTGGAGTTATGTTAAAATAAAACAAATAAATGCCCACAGGTAGTTCATCAAGGTGAAAATTTAGCTGTCTTTCTAAACTGGAAGTTGAAGAACAGGGAAACAATATGAAAATAAAAAAACAAAGGTGTCTGTGTTTGGAGAAATTGAGTGAATCAGGAGGACACTGATTATGAAATCTATGTACGCTTGAATGAATATTTGAAATGTTAAGATGCATGCTTGTTTCTTTAATGACTTTTCCATCTTTATCAAAAAATGCTACAATAATATTTACTAGATATTTAGGACACAAATATGAAGACCACACTCTAGGACACAAACTGTAAACAACTTTCTTTTGTAAGATTCTTCTAAAAGGATAAGAAGTTATTTCACATGTGAGAAGCTAAAAGAAATGTGAAATAAAATCAAAATTGGTAAATACTCTTGACACACTCTCCCCCAAAATAATCATTGTTTAATTCTTCAGAACAGAAGCTTTCCCTTATAACAAATGTATCACTTAGTCATTTATGTGATTTAAAATATCCTAGCTCAATTAGGATCAGCCATGTATAAGGAAAAACTCACAATGTTACTGGCTTAAATAACAATGAAACTTTAGTTTTCATGTGAAAGAATTCCCAAGTTGGGCAGGTAGGATGACTCTCAAAGTCAGCAGGGACATAGGGTCCATCTCTCCTCAACTCTGTCTACCTTAGCAAATGAATTTTAATTTTAAAGTCATTCCAAGGTCCTGGATAACTGCTGGAACTTACATCACTCTCTGCATTTCAGGAAGCAGGGAGGATGGAGGGTGGGTAAGGGCGCTGTATATTTAAAGACTATTTTTAAAGGTCCCATTAAATCACTTTTGCTTATGTGTCATTAGTCACAAGGTTACACCTAGTAGCAAGAGACTGAGAAGTATAGCCTATTAACTTGGAAAACTGCCACATTCTACTGTGCAGGGTTGGTATTACTAAGGAGGAACAGGTGAAGAGATATTTGTGTGGGCAAGTAAAATTCTCTGCCAAGGTCTTTAGTGCAATTATATTACATTTTATTTTTTAAGTATTTTTTTGAAATTACCTTTATCTATATTTTTCCTTAATCAACATATTATGATAGGATTATTTCCTCAAGCCATTAGGTTTTATTCTGAATAAATCATTAAATTTAGGAATAAATAATCTTGGATCTAGTCTCTGCTCTGTCGTAAACTCTTTACATGATCTTAGGAGGTTATTATATGGCACTGGACTTCATTTAACCTGAAATATTTATGTCTTGTAAATTTAATTAACCATAAATAATTATACTGCCTTTCACATATTTTCTACTTATGATGCAGATAAAATAATTACATATTAACACATATTTTTCTAAAATATATCACAATCATAACCCTAAATGTAATTAGAATGCAAGCCCTAATGTAAAATTTCAAAAAAAATATATTAGGTACCATATTTAATTGTAATATATTCTAAACAGTTAAAAAATTTTCCTAAAATTTCATTTTTGTTGTGATTTCCAATGAGTCTAATGTGAATTTTATTAATTTTCTAAAGAAGCGATTGGCAAATTCATTAATTTATTGTGCAAATAATCCTCTAGCACCTAGGATGTGACTGCTATTGTTTTAAGTGCTTATAATACTTAGTAAGAAAATTACAGGTGGATCTATATCTCTTAGTGAATCATAGTTTAACAGGTAAGAATAGAAATATATAGATATTTTTCTATTATATATATCCATAGACATGAGGGGACATTACTGAGTAGGGCTGAGGTGCTTAACAGCTGTCCCCATAAAGATGGTGGAAAGACCATCGGATATATGAATCTGGAGTTCAGGGGAGAGGATTTGTTTGGAGATAGCTCTTTGGAAGTTGTCAGCATACTGACAATATTTAAAGGCATAGAAATGGATATGGAGTTAGAATTCCAATCTTAAAAAAAAAAAAAAAAAGGATTCAAGGTGAGTGTAACATTAACTACCATGACACAGGAGCATTCAGACAAAGACATTGAAAAGAAGCAGCCAGAGAAATAGAAGGAAAACAAAACAAGCACTTCTCCTGGAAAGCATAAGTGGAAGTACAGTGCTTCCGGCAGAAGGATGTGTGGTCATCTCGTCCACACGTGGCTGATGGTGAGTAAGGGGAGGTGTGGCAAACAGCCACTAGGCTCGGCAATGTGGAGGGCAACAGGGACCTTGAAAAGCATGTTCAGAAAAATGGAGAGACAAAGCCAGATTGGATTCAAGAGAGAATGGAAAGAAAGAAATCTAGCACTTCAGGAGAGACAATTCTTTCAAGGAGTTTTACTGTGGTGGGGGGATTAATATAATTTGCAGTGCCTGTAAATTGACATCAAGGTTTGTCTGATAATTGTTCATAAAATAGAAACGAAAAATAAGATAACATGCCATATTCGTGACAATCGCTTGAGAAAAAGGCCAAATAACTGATACAAGCAAGAAAAGGGACAAGCACTAGATCAATGGCCACGTGCAGGCTAGAAGGCATGAGATGCAGTATGCGAGTGGAAAGAATGGCTTTTATTTAAATACAGGTGATTGGCAGTTCCTGCACTATGATGTAGAACTGGGATTACAGAGGTGAAGAATGACAGTTTCTGCTGGATTATGAAACAGAATAAAGCTGTATCCTTTACCAAGTTTGAAACACTAGAGTTTTTATCATGAAATCTATCGAGTTCAATCTGGCCTTGAGATGTAGAAGTGGAGCTATCCACTAGTTACTTGGATATATATGAATATACGCAATATAAATAAATATAAGTAAACACGATCTAGAGTTACAAATGTGTTGTTTATCTGTGAATGGTCATTAAAGAGAGGACATTAGCTGGTTAGTCTTAGGACACAATGTGAAGAAAGTGACAGAGGGCTTAAGTACAAGCATTGCTGTATTTAGGCAGTATACATATATCCCTTTTGAAAATTTCTAACAATGGAAAAAATGCATTACATGATTTGATTTTAATCAGACAGTTTTAAATTTATGTTTATTTTTGTGTATTATTATTCTGTCACCTTCAATTTCATTAATAATATCCCCTTAGTGACTTTGTACAGCTTTCTAAGGAAATAGTTTCTCACAATCGTGTTAGTAAACATCTGTGTTTATATTATCTTTACTGTGTCTGAAACAAATTGTTTTAGCTAATCTATTTTCAAAAATAAAGATATTGTCAATATATAGCCAAACCCTGAATGCACTCTTCAGACTTTTTCTGCTATCTTTATTGTCTCCTTATACATTTTGTAAATTTTATTTTCATAAAACGTTATCCTTCAGTTGTCCCCGCTGAATATATTATTTTAGATTTGACCGCTCTTCTCCCCCTTCAATTATCATCTTACAGTTACCTAAATCACTCCAGTTGTGGCTCTAGAGAAAAATTAACCTTTTTATGTTAGTTTTAGAAATGGAATTTTTCAATCCAACCTAAATGGTGCCTTAATTCAGAGAAACCAAATATCATCTAACATAGAGGAGAGAAAGATTTTTTGGTAATAATATATCCTTTAACATTTCCCCACGTATAATTTCCTACAGATTTTACTGTCTTTGATAACTTTTAAAATCATTTTTACTAAGGAACATAAAGCCCACAAGATTTCTAAAAGACTTGTCCTTTAGTTGTAACACAAAATCATGCGTTAAGCCTCAGCTGAAACTCTGTTACAACATATTTGTTTGAAATTCTAGTCCCTCTTTGAGAAAGGCAAGGTACTAAACACATACTCTGAAATTGTTCTTTCATACAAAGCCTTATATCCACAGGAAACAGTACTTGTGGGACGTTTTTATTTCACTTTGATACATATTGAATTTTTGAAAGCATTTTGAAGGCTAGTACAGGGTAAATCGAAAAACTACATATATACTATAAACCAAGAATAGGTCCAGTTGAGCAGCACACACTGGCCTAAATTGGTCGGTCTATCTATCTGTCTATCTATCCATCCATCCTTGTTCTGAATATAATATGCATAGGTTAAAGCAAATTAAACATTTTAGAAAGACCTGAAATATAGTCTTAGAAATACATTTTCACATGTGTAGTTAATTAATTTTATTAGGCACAACTTTTAACAATATGTATTATTTCTTAATTCATGTATATAGGCCCTGACATATTTCAGGTAAGCTTTCATAACTGTTTTTCAAAGACAAGCTGACTGTGGAAAATTTAGAAACTAGAATAATCACTAAGATTCAATATTTTAGGGGACTTTTTACTAAGAGTTGTGATAATACTATATAATATGTCAAAATCTAAGTTAGGTTTAGATTAATTCTTGTGGAGAAATATTAACTTCAAAGCTATTTTAAAAAGAGCGAGAAAATATTGGCTTTATGAAGTTGGTTGTTTAAATAACTTTGTTATTGCTACTGTAAGAGTCACATGCCATGGACTATACTCCTATGAAGGGGAAGAACATTAGAATAATATATTTTAATGTGTGAGGCCAGAGGAGCACTGCAATGTTGGAATATCTCAGAGCTAAGGCCTGGGAGAATATTTTAGGAAACTAGTTTGTTTTTCCTTTGGAAAGGTAGAAGTAGCAGCTGTGGTGGATAGATTATTGTCCTTGACTCTTTCCTTCCTCCTCGTGCTGTCATTATCTGCCTCTGCAATGCCGCCTGACAGAGAGCCATGTGGGCTTGACCATGTGACATTCTTTGACCAAAGGAATATGGTTGTACAGTTGCAGCTGAGGCTCTCAAACACAATGTAAACATTTTGCCAGCTCTCTGAGCTTGTCACGTGAAGGGCTGGCCTCAGGGAGCCATCGTTCCTTCTGTCTGAGACTCAGAATGAAGACTTGTGGATCACAAGAGACTCATAAAGACTCACAAGAGACATCAACACATTGAATAACTTGGAATTAATGGATAAATTCCTAGTAACATAGAAGCTACCAAGACTGAATCATGAAGCAAGGGAAATTTTGAACAGACCAATAATTGGTAAGTAGATTGAATCAGAATTTCTTTCTAAGTAAAATCTTGGCTGTACTCTTGGACGTCTTCTTGACCAAAGTCTCTCAACCTTCAAGGATGGTGTGAATTAGAATTCTAGAAGCTATTACCCAGTTATTATTTTTATGATATTTAATGGCTCTTTTCCTCTCATTATTTAGTATTTTATTGATTTTTTCTAACTGAGAATTTTTAATGGTGTTAAATATATTTTTATTAAAATTTAAACAATGTTGATTTTATTTTTAAGAGACTTAAACCATATTATAAAGTCTGTAACAAATGGTTCTATTTCTCAGCACAATAGACTTTGCCAGAAATAAGAAAACCATTCTTTAAAATTTAGATTGACTTTACCTTGTAAATATGAAGACAAAAACTTTAAGCATCTTATTCACATACAGGGATTCAATTTTATGCTTTGAAAATGTTTCTGTATAAACATATTATTTTGACCCAGAGGCAATTCCTTTTGTTCTACTTAAACTTCTTTGAACTATGCAATAATAGCAACAGGCACATTAGAAAATCTTTCAAAATCATCCTAAATTTACAAAAAATATTGCATGCATTTTTATTTGCAGTTTTTATTTTTATAAAAGACAACTGTAATCTACTCAATATTAATAAATGTGTCTATGCTTATAAAGAAATTATAGAAGTGTATTATCAACTTTCCTTTTTTTTGGTCAAGGTAGTCAAGCATTGAAATAATTGATTGCACATAATTTTATAAATTTAAAATTGTATCTCTCTCAACAATATATACTTATAATATCAAGGAAAAATGTTTAAAGAAGATGGATATAACGTTCATCTCCTAATACTTCCCCTACATAACAGCCTCAGTGGCAGCAATGTAAGGCATATTTTCACAGTATCTTATAGAATGACAAATAATAATAATACCATTTTTATTTACATATCAAGCATTCTGGAGGTAGGGAAGTTCATGTTAATTATTTTTATGTAAGAGCGGTAATTCTGGAAGTCCCAGTCAGAATTCTACTTATGTGGCATTGGCAAGCTTTTAGCTAATTTTACTAGACTAATTCCTTTTTACCTCTGGAAGCGGCGGAGGGACCCAATTTCCATAAGAACACTGCCACATCTTATCCCAGAAATTCAGGTTCTATTGCTAAGGAAGAACAGAGCGCTAAGCATTGTCTAAAACTTGAGATTATTTTGGAGACCTAATCTAAGCGTCTTTTAAACGTGTAGCTAAACGAATAGATTTGATTTTACTCCTAATGTAAGAATTATGCTCTTTTGAATTAAAAAAAAAAAAACTGCTAATGTTGATGTGGCAATATAGGTGAGATTTTTTCTGACAGACTCTCTATCACACTTCTATATACTACCTTTAATTAATCTCAAACACTATTGTATATATAAGATTTGCATCTTCACTGTCAGAATAAACTTACACTTAAAAAAAAGTCAACGGCAGTGTCTAGTAAGTTTCAGAGAACATAATGGTGTTTGATATAAACATTTTAATTTTAATTTCTTGGCTGAGCAAAGCTAAGATTTTATTACTCTCAAAGTAATATTTTATGGAGAAAATAATTTGGTTTCAGAAAAAATGTTGTGATCCCATGAAAATATAATTATAGACGTTGCTTTAAAATTGTTATTTTACCACTTACTTTACTTTCTGGAAATTAATAAACACCGTCTATAGCTGTAACCAAAGGATACAGACAGTTAAACAATGCATTAAAGTTAACTCTAGTGGATAAATATCAGCCTTTTCAAGTATGAATGATATATGCTAAATAGAAAAAACAAAACATACAAACAAAATAGAACCTTGAAGTTGCATTTCTAGGATGACTAAGTGGTACTAGCACTGAATTGTGTAGCTGATGTTTTTTAAATCTCTTTTAGTGATTACTCTGATTTTTTCCTGTAATTTCTGGATTGGTGGCTGCTATGCAACATTTTCAGTAAATAAAAGTCATTTTTGACAGTTCACAGCAAAATAATAAAGACTACTTTTTCTTTATTGACTTCTTGGCTGGAAATAGTTTCTTTATCTTCAGACTACAATCAGACAGCTCTTATACGTGCATATACGTGTAGGTACATTCATACAAGTGTGATACATATTATTTCGGTAGGATCTATTTAATTTTAAATGTATTTTTTTAGATAATATTTACTTTTTTAGCTAATATATCTTGACTACCTAAAGTACATTGGGCTTTAAATTAGATGTCGCAGACATAATATTAAGTGGGCTATACAGGACCACTGGCACCTGCGGAATTAAAGAGAAGGGAGACGCATAGGTAAGCAGCCAGACAAGCACCGGATGCCACGTAGGATATTCATATGATAAATACAGGGTTCCATGTGAGTGCAAACATCAGGTTTAGGAGATTTTCCAGCTGAATCTGAGGCTGGAGCGAGAAGGGGGTGGCAGTCATTTGAGGTAGGAGAAGAGGGACAAAGAACACATTGCATAAATGAAAGAGTATGTTAAAAACTAAGATGTAGTACAGAATTTGTTACATTTAAAGATCTGGAAAATGTTTTTTAATAGCCTGAATGTGGAGTTTGACTAAGGGTGTGGCCAGACATAAGTATAGTTGTAAAAGGAACCATGTTCTAGGACACTAACAAGTCTGTTTTGGAGTTTACACTAACATTAAGAGAAATGAGGAGTTGTAAATGCATTTTAGAAAGACCACCTTAACTGCGATGTGAAACATGAATGGATGGACACAAAAGAGAGAAAGGAAAACTGTCTAAGAGTATATGTTAATAATTATAAATTATAGTATATAATAATATAAATTATAGTTTGATATATGGCACTGGCAGTAATGATAGAATAAAGTAGACATGCTTGGCAGACATCTGGAGGGTAAAATTATTAAAAATTAGAATTAATTGAATATGCTGTGGCTTAGGGCAATGGAGGAATGAAGGATGTCTTTGGAATTACTGGTTTCTGAATCTGAATGAATGGAAAATAATCACATGAGGTAAAAAACACAGAAGCACAAACCAATGTTGTGGGAGACAAGGTATGGGTTCAGTTTTGGACATGCTGAGTTAAAGAGAATTGAATACAAGTGGGCATAAACTATACCAAATTATTTCACTGATTTGCCGCACTGAGAAGTAATATTAATTATGAAATATATAAAAGATGATAGTAAAAAAGTTGAAAATCACAAAAATCTAAGAGTTTTAAAATAAAGATAATAAAACAAAATGTGTAGAGTATTTTTAGTAGAAGCACACCATGGTCGAACATATAAATGATACATGGAATAAGAAAAAAGAAGAACCTAGGAGCAAAGCATGAAAATGAGCATTCCAGAGACATCTTAGTTATATTGTCAGAGCTTTTGACTAGGGCATTACTTCTTGAAACTTCCTCTTTTCTTCCTATAGTGTCAGTGACAACACAATCTAATAACATTTTCCTGTCTATCCCATTTATATATTTAGAAAAATATCACTTATAGGCTTACATATAAAGATAAGGTACTATAGTCCTTGAGTTTATTATTAGGGATAATATTTAACTTTTACCCTTTCTTGTCTAGTGAAGGCTTTTAGCGAAATGAATAAATTTAGTTATTTGGACTCTAATTTGATTTCTTATTATGTGATATTTAATACGTGTGCTATTCTTATTATGAAAGATCATTCTAGTGTATTAGAATATTGAAAATTCAAGTTGTTTTTTTTTTAAGCCATAGAAACTCAGGCAGAAATTACAACCACTATTCTTATGGAATATAGAAATGGTTCTAGGATAGCATAGGGAGTTAAAGTCATTACCACAGTACTCACAGACTTGGTATAACACAACAAATTGTGATAAAAATTTTATTAAAATAGATTGTGCTTTAGCATTTTACTATTAGGATTATGTTAATAAAGTTGTTTTATTTAAGAAAATGAAAATAAAGTAATTGGAAGAATAATAATTGCCATCACTAGTAGCCAAATTTATTCTTGGCTAAAAAATGTTTATGTTTTAAAAATTAAATTCTGAGTGTAAAAATTACATATAGATAGATAGTTGGAGGTACACATATCAATATCAATATGGCTATAGATATAGATAAATCTACATACATTAGAATATATATTTTATGAGGACCTCCAGGTTTAGAAATTGAAATGCTGACAGAAAACACAGATTTCTATAAAAGAAAAAGTGTAAACAAATATATATGATATATTTATATTACCATTTTTTTTATACCTGTTTGTAAGTATCTCCCATTCAAGAAGGAGTAAGATTTACTCTCTGTTACAGTACTTCTCACTATCCCAAGACTGTTTATTGCACAAATATTATGGGCAAAGCAGTATTTTTTTCTGTCCTTACACAAGCTTTTGAAAGATTGAAGAATAAAACCCAAGTAAAGCAGAAGCAATGAAATTCAGGTAACTACACCAGTACAAGCAGCTGGAAGTAAGAAAAGTAATACTGAAGGCAGAGAAGAAACAGTGATTGATATCCTTGTTGGAAAGATGGATGAAATCAGGCTGACAGTTTCTGTCTAAAATTGACTTTCCTGCCTCTCCTGCAACTTAATTTTATTTATTTATTTTGACATATGACTTCACAGAAAGTATTTCAAAAGGTGGTTTTATTTGTGTAAGTTTGTAATTAAAATATGAATGTCAAAGGCGATCTGTTTCTTTGCTTGATTTTGTGTTGTTTTTCTTTGTGCTCCTGCTCAGAAAGAGATGTGCTTTATGTACTTTGCTTAATGTCAATAGATCCAGTATATGTCTTGGGCTGAAAATACAACAAACGTGCCTCTTGTCTTTGAAGTTGTCATTTGTCTCTCTTTCCCATATTTTCATGACAGGTATCTCCTGAGAAGACTAAGTGGCATAATAGGAGATCAGCAGGAAATGTAGGCGCCATGTTCTATGTGTTAATACATCAAACGTGCCAACATTAAGATGAGGAATGGCTTCCTGGTATAAAGATTAAAATGTGTTTTCAGAAAGAAAACAGCCCTGTGTGAATTATGTTTCTTGCTTAGAGACCAAATGCAAAAATTAAATTGTATTGTTAATGTACTTTCCACAGAGACATAAAAATCTGCTTTCTGTTTTCACAGTATAATATTATAGATGGCTAATGAAGTCTTCTTTGCTTATCTTTTCCAATCCTGTGGGATGTCTTAAGTTGAAAATTACACCCTGATTAGTGAAGGAAGCTGAGTTAAGAACTACGAAGTGCTTTCAGAATCTATATAATTAAATGATCACAGACCAAAAGTTTAAGCACTACAGGGAATATTTACGCTACTTTGTGTATGTGTGTGTGTATGATGAAACAAAACCTGGTATAGAGAAGATAAAGGAAATAAGAAACAACATTTGATTTCTTCAGGTATTTACTTAAGATTGGTCATATAAATAGATATATTTATATTTTATAAAAATAAAATATAGGCATTAATATTTGAGAGGTTTCCAAAATTGTATTTGTTGATTAAATGTGTTCATTGAGTGCCAGACATGTTTGAAGTTGATTATAGTGAGACATACAAGACAAGCAAGGCTATTACTTTCAAAGATATTAAATACTACGGGTGGGAGAGTAACTTAGTAAAACGAACAAAATTAAGCAAGGTTTAACTGATAGTTTAAATAAGAGGATTAAGAGAAGAAAAGTATGATTTCTAAGTGTTTGTCCTGCGCGTGTACCAGGAGAGTAAGTAATTCATTGAGATTAGGAAGACTAGGGAAAAAAGCAAATTTAGACTGTTGGAATCAAAATTCTTTTGTGGCATGCTAAATTATACATGTCTACTAAATATCAAAGGTAAACTCCTGACCCAAAGACAGTCAATCAATTAACCGATTGGCCACCGTCAATGACCTGGTCTACCAGGAATACACTTTCTGACCTAGATGGCCTTTTGGGAATGGGGACTATTTAAACTGATTGAGTTCCTTTTGCCAGGACAGAACACTCATCCCATAAATCTTGGCTACCAAGTTCTCACACTTGTCATCTTCTTTGGAGAACTGCCCTCATTAGCCTCCTTAGAGATTATGCCAACGGTTTCAAGGCTACTAAGTTTCAGAAGGGTAGGGTATAGAGGTTTAACTCCTGGTGTTTGGTTGGACTACCTCCTTGGTGCGTGTCAGCCCCATCAGGCTGAAGCTCTCCTCCAGCACATATCGCGTCCTGGCTTAGCCTCCTTTCCAGCCCTGCCCCACTTCCCTCTGTCCCTTTCTGAGAGGACTTCTTTAACATAAGACTTCCACAGAAAGCACCAGCTCAGGCATTGCTTCTAAGAAACTGATTTAAGATGCTTGTGTAACAATCAACCGCTGCTAAAGAAACATGACAGCAGGCTCCCGCGGCTAAGCTGTGTCTTGAACTGTAACTACACTGATAAATAATGCTCTCGATTCTGGGAGACCTGATGGAAGAGGCACCTCTAGTTTCCCTTAAGACTTGAGAGTGTAGTATATTGCTCCCTTCTTTAATTTATTGTACTTACTTCAAAAGTTCTTTGTTATCTAAAATCTGCCAACTGCATCAATGCCCCCTGCACCGTGGAAGAGACTAAGGAACAGAATATATAATTCAAAAAGGCATACTCAGAAATTATATTTCTTGTTCATGTAAATGTGCTTTAATTAAATAAATAAAGCTGTCATTTGGGGAATTTTTAGAATAATATTTAATTGAGTTTTTCTTCTGTAATTTGTAGTTGGAGAAATGACTAAGAAAATTCAGGGTGGAAAACTCGATGTCTGTTAAGAATTGAATCTTACACATTTCCTGGCCCTGTGTTTACTGCCATTAGCAGGTCCTCGTAACTTAGAATATTTATCACAGATTTTAAAAAAGCAATGTGATCATGGATCAAAATCTATGATTCTCCACACTTCCTTTCCCAGCGTGTATAACACCTCTTGCAGTTTGGAGGGGGGAAGTGGGTGGAGTGTGACCACTTTTGCAACTACAACTTCACATTGGGGCATGGTGCTTTTTCCTTTATTTTTTTCCCTTTTACTTTCTCAATTAAATTGAGAAATTACAAAGCAGAAAAATGTTGCAGCTAATCCGCTGGGAGAAAAATTACATGCATATAAAATAAAGTATACTGCCTTTTTCATGAACAGTGGGTGAGCTATTTGAAAATTTTATGCCATTAGCACTTTCAATATGTCATTAACCTAGAAAATAAGAGGGAATAATGAAAGCCATTAAAAGCAGTTGAGTGGCCTGCTGTAGCCTGGCCAATAAGAGAATAAAGAATGAGAAATCAAGCAAGACGTTCTATTATATTACAACTTGGCAGGACTGTGTCTAGAAGGGAGGTGTATGTGTATATATTTAATTTTTTCTTTCTCCATACTATGCTTTTAATGTATATAAGACAAAAGAAGGTTTTTAAATTTTAGATAGGATTACCAAGTGCCAGTCATAAAAATACCAGCTAAATCTAAAATGAAGGTTATTCTTCTAAATTTGAAGCACTGAGCACACTCTGTATGTCCTCCTAAAATCTGTTCTATCACAACTTTCTGAACCACTGTGTTCAGGTAAGGTTGCATTTTAAAAGAAGAGTCATGAGGCTACTTTTCCACTGGCTACAAAATTTACGTACTTCTTGTGTTATGAGACACAAGACAAATATTTTTCCCTGTGAATGTTAAGTACCACCCCCTACAACCAAATTTCTTTCCTCTGCCTGTAGTCTCACCTCAGCCATGACCAAATCTGGAAACTCTCAGAATCTGCTGATTTTTAAACTGACTTTGATATAAACCAGTCATGATTTTGTGCTATGCCCAAGACTATACTGACTTTATTATGGGTATCAGGTTGAAGGGAGAGTCAAGATTGCCACTAAAATTCCTTATTAGTCCAGGATAAATGTATGGAGTTACTGTCCTCTGGCTTGGTAAAGTTTGATTCTGCTTCTTTAAAGAAACCTAATGCAGGAGTTTAAAGCAGACAGATGGGGAAAATTACAAGCAAAGGCAAAAGAAACAAAAAGTGAATGGGGGCCAGATGTTTAAGTGCTTGAGATTCAAGAACAGACATGAGATTAATTTGAGAGGAATACACCACATATTGTAAGAAACAGTTTGATCAGATGGATAAGGCCATGGGAAATACTGATAGAGCTGAAGCCCAGGCTGACCTGTGCACAGTTTCCTTCCTTAACAAGGTAGCTCTTTTGACAATTTCCTAGCAATAGAATTTGACTGTAGTAGATATTCTCAGTCTGGAATTTCATGATGGGAAATATTAAGAAATTAAATATATACATATGCACTGATTTGCATGCACTGATTTGAATCTAACCTATGACACAAATGAACTTATTTACAAAACAGAAACAGACCCATAGACATAGGAAACAAACATGGTTACCAAAGGGAAAAGAAGGTGGGGTGGGGGATAAATTAGGAGTTTTGGAATTAGCAGATACAAATGACTATATGTAAAATAGAAAAACCACAAGATCCAACTGTATAGAACAGGGAGATGTAACCAATATCCTGTAATAAACCATAATGGAAAAGAATATAAAATATATATATGTAGATAGATAACTGAATCACTTTGCTGTACACAAGAAACTAACACAACATTGTAAATCAGCCATACGTCAATAAAAAAGAAGCAAAAAGGATATTGAATTTTCACATATAATATAATGAATCCTTAGTGAATTCCCATATCAAATATATAAATTCTATATTCTTTAGTATTTTAATATTTTTCCATGAACTATTTTCTTTGCAGCAAATTTTTAGCGTTGTTTTGTTTTGATATTCTAGCAATACTGCTGAGACTCTAAAAAATAATACTAGAAGAAAAATACACATTGCTTGGTTTAGCAAACTGTGTAAATAATATATTGATAACAACTCCTTGCCTTTTTTCAAGTACTAATTTTCAGTTCAGTACATGTGGTTTGAACGATTTCTTATGTGTACTACCACCAAGGAGTTAAATAAATAAATAAATAAACATAAAACTGCCATTTAAATTTTATCTCAATCTCCTTATAAAAAAATCAACTAAATAGAATAAATGTGTCAGCTAAGAAAGTGGAGGAGATTTCAAAAATTATTTTGTAAGTGAAATTGTGCATGTTTTTGAAAGTACTGTACATTCCATAAGCTAAGTAGCAACTCTGTGTGTGTGTGTATATATATATATATATTTATGTTTCTATGCTGTTCCATTCTACAAAATATATCTACTGTTCTGTCATTGCATTGTATATTCTCTTCTATTTTTACACATATTATTTTGCACATATTAATTGGCCCTCAGAAATTCAGGTGTTTGAGCTCTTCAATTCTACTTGGTTTGAGAGAGAATCTGCATAATTTCTACATGGAAAATATATCTGAGATACCTGTTTGCTCAGTATGACTGTAACGTAAATATGTTCATGGACACAGAAATAAAAATATAAGCACTTCCATAATAGCTATTTAGAACTCTAAAACATCAGGATGAACATTGTTCCTATTGCTGATCGTCATTTTCAAACTCACAAATAAAATCATAGGAACAAGGACCATTTGAGTGACTTTGGTATGTGCAACGTAGAAGTAGAAAACAAAAATAAAAACATATGGCAACCTGGAGCCCGAGCTTTAGAAGTTAACAGCCACTGCTTATCTAAAAAATATATTCTGTGACCAATAGTGAAGTTTATACAGATCAGTTCAAACCATTACACTGAATTTAAATTACTGTCCATTTAAAACATATTAAAATTTATTTCAAAATGTCTCCAACCTTATTCTGTCAGAATGAGTTGACAGAATAAAATCAACAGTCTAAAACAGTCCAAATTTGCCTGTTAAAATTAGAATATTTCAGTACTACAGAAGGAGCATCAGACATTTTGAAGTCTGTAAATGCTCTTCAGGGACAAGCATTTCCATAGTTAGGGAATGCCATATCCCTAGTTGTTTAACTGTGGCTCAGTTCTGACTCAATCAGACTGTATTTTACTTTGGCTCAAACATTTTTCAAAACTCCTAAATATCTCCAGCATCAGTTACCTTGTTTAAATTTAATCCAGTTATTTTTTCCCCTATTACCTGCCTTTGCATTTTAATGTCTTTTTTTTTCACAGTTGTCAGCTCTAAGTATCTGGCCATCTTACCCTCTCCAAAATTTACTCATACCCTGCATATCTTCTGAAGGGATTTTGCATGGCGCTAACCCCACATCTGAGTGCTACAGCTCATCCTAATTTCACTTGAGACGCTAATTATCACAACTGGATGAATGAATCAACCGTCTGAGTTCAAGTATTTGCTTTGACATTTTACCTGAGTTTGTCAAAGACTGTAGCTTTCCACCCATGACCTGGAATCCTCCTTCTAAACCCATTCTTATAACTGAATGACCACTTCCCAGTACCAATGTTCATTTACACTAGTTACCAACTATTTTTGCCTTGTTTCATCATGCTAAATTATGCTATAACCTTTCTCTTCAAGATGCAGACCACCCATCTCTTACTTTGTTTCTAGGAATCCAGGTAATATGCATCTTTTTTTCTTGACTCCCTACTGTCTCAGATTTTGTGCTCATATATGTCATATAAGCTTTGCTTATGTTATCTTTTTCAACAAATATCTTGCTCAGGTAGATAGCTCTTGTCTGAAGTCTCAGATCCTTTGATTTTGATTTATTATTCTAAATAAACATGTTTTTAGGGAATCAACTTTTACTAATGTGGAACCATCACTTAAATAATTAGTCGTATTTAATAATTCAAACAGCAAGCCATCAGAATTGAAGACTATAATAACCAAACACCAGAGCATATAGCTCCACCATTGTGCAACAGTCTGTGGGTTAGCACCTCAAAGGTTATTCCGTTCCTTACTCACTTTCCCATGTGGTCATTTCTGGCAAAATATTCCTCAATTCTAAAAAAAAAAAGTATTTCTTCTTCTACTAGTTTTATAACATATGTGTATATGTGGCCCTAATGACTTCATTCATTAGTCATTTCTCTGTGTACTGTTTTTAATGATACATTTTTTGTCCCAGAAATTATTGATATATAAACAGAAACATAGTTTATATCTTACTTTTAAATTCATAATACCAAAAATTCATAATTACTAAATTTTGGTTCATAATTACCAAAAATTTGGCCATCTAATTTTGTATTTATGTCATTATATATATATCAAGAAAACACTTAATAAGTTG